>NW_012148186.1:288748-296350 GCF_000956105.1 Propithecus coquereli
ACTCTAAATATGAGAGTTTCTTTATGCTTATGTAATTAAATACAACAAATATTCTTAGTTTCCATTTTTACACAAAATACATTATATGATAACTATTGTTAAAAATCTTATTGTTTTCCTCTCTTTTTTCTTCATATAACAACATACGTTGACAATCTTTTCATAGAAGTATATATAGACTGTCTTAATTCTTTCCAGGTTATTATTTTGCCTTAATGCAACATAACTTATTGAACCACATCCTGTTAATGGATTTTTTCAATCTTCTGCTATTACCGGCTGAATCATATGAAACTGCCAACATTCAACCATTATTTATCCACATCCATGTTGATTTCATACCGTTAAACCTGATACAAACAATGCTGGAATAAAATGCCTTGTACATTTGCAATTTTGTACAGAGGTAAGTATAATGCTAGTATAAATTTCCAGAAGTGAAAGTACTAGGTCAAAGCATATGTGAATGTATAATTTTAATATATTTTGTCAATTTACCCATGATAAGGATAATACAAATTTACACTCTCAATAGCTGTATATGAGTGGCTATCTCCCTATAGATTCTCCTTCACAGTATTGTTAAACTTTGAGAAATTTGCCAATGCAATCATTTCTATTTACTTTTCTCTTTTTCTCCTTGTGTATATGTGAACCATTTTTCATATCCTCTGTGGTGAGCTTTATTTTCATCTTCTTTGCTCCTTTTGCTTCTATTGGATTGTTGGGCTTTCCTTATAGATGTCCAGATTTTTTATATTAAAGAGAACAGCACTGTCTGTCATATGAGACGTACACATTTCTCCTCAGCTCATTTGCCCTTTGACTTTGGTATCTCTCTTTACTTCTCGTCTTTCTTTCTCTCTCTATCTCTCAACAATCATTTCCTTTATGTCCTTTGTTTTGAGTCCAAGTCTAAAAGTTCTTTCCACTCCAAACTTAAAATGAACTATCCACTGTTTTCTCCTAGCACTTTTATAATTTATTTCTTACATTTAAATCTTTTGCCTGTTTGAAATATATGCTAATGAACATTGTGACATTGTTCCAAGTTTTTTTTTTTTCCAAATACCTTCCCAGTTTTCCTGATAACACTTACTAAATAGTCCATCTGTCTCCAGCTGATTTTAGATGCTGCCTTTAACATACAATTCATCCTCACATGTATTTGCTTCTATTTCTGGAATGTCTAGTCTTTTTCTTTCATATGTTTCTCTGTTCTTGTACTTTTACCACACCATTGTAATTTTCAATGTTTTATATGATATCTTAATGTATGTTAAACTGACTCTTTCTCATGTCCCTCCTTTTTAGGGAGTTCTTAGCTTTACATTTTTTATATTTCCTGTATTTTTTAACAAATTGAAAATATAGGATTTTTTTCAAATGGCTGACTAGAGACATTGGTTGCCAGGTGTCCTCAGAAAGAAAAGTCAAAGTTACAGGTGAATAAATATGGCCCAGGTGAAATACTAGAGAAAAGTGACAGAAACTACCAGTGAACTCATGGGAAAAGGCTGGGGTACAAAATAAGACAGAAACAAGAGTTTGGCAGTGATCGACCCCCAAGGAACTTGAAGTTCCCTGGAAAAGTTATGTGATATTGTTTCTTTTTGCTCCCCTTACCCCTTACCTCTGCAGCAGAATGCGGCTCCTGAAATGTTGGAGAGCCCCTCCACCCTCATGAGCCCAAGCACTGCTGCTGATAGTGATTTGGGGAATTCTTAAGGGCAGTGCAACAGCTGCCAGACCCCAGAGGCTTACTCTCCCTACCATGAGACCCAAGCTGAGGTGACAGGTGTCATACTGACTGTACACCCCTTGTGGGCCTCTGTCCTGCCTAGGGAGTCACAGCCCTTCTGTCTTCACATTTCTGGATCCCCTGAAAACATTCTTCAGCACATATTTTGTCTGCAGCAGCCATGGGACTGGTGGGTCCCAGAGGATTTGTGGGATTCCTGGAGTTCTAACACTCAGGGTGGACTTCTCCTAGGGGGAGGGCAAGTACGGCAAGCCAAAGTACCTCTGTGCATCTTGGGACAAAGGAAAGTAGAGTGTGTATCCTCCCCTGCATGGTAGCTTCCTGCATGTGAGCTGAAGGTGTTTGCACCCCTCCCAGGAGATATGCAGGTGAGGACCTGGGTGCTATAGGAGAAGAGAGTGGTTCCACCCCAGAGGCCAAGCAGCACCAGTGTATGGGAATGGACATAGAAATGGGAATTCTCCTCCATTCACTGCCCAATGCTGTAGACGCAGCTGTGACTGCTCATGCAGTACGTTGGTGCAGGTGTGTCAGGAACGATCATCTCAGGCATTTGGGGGTGGTTGCACTAATGGCATGCCCACCACACCTGGGCTTCCATGGAGTGTGGAGCCCATGTCCCTCCCATAAAGGAGTGGCAATGTTTCTGCAGCTACCCTGCCCAGGGAATCCCAAACTTTGTGTCTCTACATTGCTGGACCCCCACAAACATTCCCTAGTACCCACTCAGACTACAGCAGCCACAGGGGACTGGTAGGTCTGAGAGGGACTGGTAGGTCCGAGAGGAACTGCTGGATTCCCAGAGTTGTAACACTCAGGAAAGACTGTCTCTAGAGTTGAGGAGAGTGCAGCACTCTAGGAGGCCTCTTGGGACAAAGGAGACCACAGCATGTGCTCACCTCCATTCAAGAGTTCCCTGCTAGTGAGCTGAGGGTGTCTGCTCTCCCCACAGTGGAGATGTGGGTGCAACGCTGTGCTGTGTAGGTGAGAAAAGCAGTTCCACCAGCAACTAAGTGGCACCAGTGCCGGGAACAGACACAGAGGTGATGATTTCTCCCCACCCTCCCAACCACTACTGCTGCAGATGCAGGTGAGGCTGTCCCCATGGGTGTTGGTAAAGGCATACTGGGGAATGGTCATTCCAGGTCACTTAAGAGTGTCTATACCCCCACTTATGGCATGCCCACCATACCTGGGCTTGCAACGAGGACGGGGCCATACCCCTCCATATAAGGAGTGGCAGCTTCCTGCAGTGAAGTACAGGTTGGCCACAAAGCTGTCTGTTGTGTGATAGGGTGTGGATCATATGTCTGCCCACCCAGACTGTGTGGCACTGGTGCAGTTCCCTCCCTCCCATATGCCCATGGCAGAGACCTCAGTGCATTTCAACATGAGCTCCCCTCACCACCTCCATCAGGGCTGGTACTTCTCATCATTGGGTTGTAAAATGGTGAGCTTGGCAGCCCAGCTTCACCCAGCTCCCAGCTACTTCCCCTATTCTAGGACTGAGCAGACAACACAGGGCACTGGGCATTCCACAGACCTCCCCACTGCCTGAGGAAATGGAGACTAAGCACACAGCCATCAGCTCCTGCTGCAACGGCCTTTTGCACATAAGCACCACCTGCTGGCCCGGTGGTTGAACTGCAGCCCAGTACATCACTTAAAATCAGCATCTGAGAAAGCCACCACGCAAACACAATCTATAACCAAGAAACGCGTACAGAGGCTTAGCCCCCTGAAAGTACCCCAAATCGAGGCTAACAAATAAACACAACATACATTACAGGCACACCTTCAAGGGGGGGAAACTTTAAAATACAATAAAAAAAGTCCCATCCAAACAAAAGTAAATATAAAGATTAGCAGTACTCTGGCAGTATGAAAAAAGAGACTGCTTCAGCATCCCCAAATTATCATATTAGCTCTCTAGCAGTGGATCCCGATGGGAATGAATATTCTGAAATGACAGATAAAGAATTCAAAATATGGGTTATAAGGAAGTTCAAAGATATCTAAGAGAAAGTTGAAAACCAACACAAAGAAACCAGAAAAATAATTCAGTACGTGATTGAAAATTTACAAAAGAGATAGATGTTATAGAAAAAAAAAGAATTTCTGGAAATGAAAGGCTCATTGAAAGAATTACAAAATGTAATCGAAAGCTCAAAAAATAGAATAGACTGAGCCAAAGATAGAAGTTTAGAGCTTGAAGACAGGTCTTTTGAATTGAACCAATCAGAAAAAACAAAGAAAAAAATTAAAAGAAATGAACAAACCCTATAAGAAATATGGGCTTATGTAAAAATTCCAATCATAAAGTCATAAGTATTCCTGAGGGAGAAGAAAATAAAATATGAATTGTGGAAAACCTATTTGAGGGAATAATTAAGGAAAACTTCCCTAGTCTTACAAGAGATTCAGACATCCAGAGACAAGAGGCTCAGTGAACACCAGGGAGATATATTGCAAAAAGGACTTCACCAACACATATAGTCATCAAACTATCTAAAGTTAACATGAAGGAAAAAATTTTGAAGCAGCAAGTCAAAAATGTCAAATTACCTATAAAGTAAAGCTCATTAAGCCTTCTGACAGCAGGCTTCTCAGAAGAAACCTTACGGTCCAGGAGAGATTAGGATCCTATAATAAAAATTCTCAAAGAAAAGAACTGTCGGCCAAGAATTTTATAACCTGAAAAACTATGTTTCATAAATAAAGGAGAAATAAAGTCTTCCCCAGACAAGCAAATGGTAAGGGGCTTTGTCGCCACTAAACTGGCCCAATAAGAAATGCTCAATGGAATTCCACGGAAACCAAAGTCCAATATTCACCATGATGAAATCATATGAAACCATAAAACTCACAGATCTTATAAAACAATTTCACAATTGAGAATACAAAGTAATTAGTTAACAATTAACATTATGGAAGGAATAGATCCTCACATGTCAATATTAACTTTGAACATAAATGGACTAAAATGCCTCACTTAACAGATATTGATTAAAAAAATAAACCCTAAACAAATGTTGTGTTCAAGAAACTCACTTAACTGATAAAGACATTTATAGACTCAAGGTAAAAGGGTGGAAAAAGATATTCCATGTAAATGGAAATCAAACACAAGCAGGAGTACCTATACATATATCATATAAAACAGACTTAAAATAAACAACATTAAAAAAAGATAAAGAAGGTCATTATGTAATGATAAAAGGATCAATTCAACAAGAGGATTTAATAATCCTCAATATATATGCACCCAACACTGGCACACAGATTCATAAAACAAACGCTATTAGACCAAAGAGATAGACCACCACACCATAATGGTGGGGACTTCAACACCCTACTGGTAGTACTGAACAGATCAGTGAGGCAGAAAAATCAACAAAGAAGCACTATGCTTAAACTGGACTACAAAACAAATGGTCCTAACAGACATTTACAGGACATTCTATCCAACAATTACAGAATATACATTCTTCTTATCAGCACATGGAACATTTTCCATGATAGACCATTTGTTAGGTCATAAAACAAGTCTCAATACATTTAACAAAATAGAATTCCTATCAAGTATTTTCTCAGACCACAGTGGAATAATACTGGAAATCGACTCAAAAGAGAAACTCTCAAAATTTTACAAATGTATGAAAACTGAACAACCTGATTCCAAATGATCTTTGGATCAATAACAAAATCAAGACTAATATTAAAATTTTTTTGAAATAAATGAAACTAGGAACAATATACCGAAAACACTGGGACACAGAAATACAGTACTAAGAGGGACATGTATAGTATTAAACACCTTCATCAAAAAGATTGAAATATCACAAATTAACAACCCAACATCTCACTTCAAGAAACCAGAAAAATAAGAACAAAACAGATCCAAAGCTAGCAGAAAAACAGGAATAACAAAGGTCACAGCAGAACTAAATGGAATTGAAACAAAAACAAGAATACAAAAGATTAGCAAAAAGTCGGTCCATTGAAAAGATAAACAAAATTGATTGACCACTAGCTAGATGAACCAAGAAAAGAAGAGAGAAAATTCAAATAAGTTCAATCAGAAATGAAAACAGAGCCATTACAACTGATACCCCAGAGATACAAAAGTTTGTCCAAGACTACTATGAATATCTCTATGCCCACAAACTAGAAAAGGTAGAAGAAGTGGATAATTTCTTGGAAACATGCATACTCCCAACTTTTAATCAGGAGGAAATAGAAATCTTGAACAGACCAATAATGAGTAATGAGATTGAATCAGTAATTAAACATCTCCTCTCCCCTGAAAAAAGCCCAAGATAAGATGGTTTCAGAGCTTAATTCTACCAAACGTACAAAGAAAAACTGGTACCAACTGAAACTTTTCCAAAAGATCAAGAAGGACAGAATCCCCCCTAATTTATTCTACAAAGTCAATATCACTCTGATATCAAAGCCAGGAAAGGAAAGAACAAAGAAAGAAAACTGCAGACCAATATTCCTCATTAACATAGATGCAAAAATCTTCAACAAAAAAGTATTCAAAAAAATTTAGCATCCTTTCAGGAAAAAATAACCCTCAACAAATTAGACATAGAAGGAAAATACCTCAAAATATTATAAGCTATATATGACAAACCCATTGCTAACGTCATACTGAGTGGGGAAAAGTTGAAAGGATTTCCTCTAAGAATGGGAATAAGACACTTCTATTTGACATAGTTCTGGAAGTGTTGCAATCAGGCAAGAGAAAGAAATAAAAAGCATCCAAATGGGAATATAGGAAGGCAACTTATCTCTGTGTGCTGGTGATATGATCTTATACCCAGGAAACCCTAAAGAGTCCTCCAAAAGACCCCTAGATTTGGTAAATAAATTCAGTAAAGTCTCAGATTACAAAATCAGTGTAACCAAATTAGTAGTATTTCTATATACCAATAACAACCAAGCTGAGAACCAAATCTAGAACTCTATCCCATTCACAATAGCTGCAAAAAATAAAAAGTAAAATACCTAGGAATATACTTTACCAAGGAGGAGAAAGATTTCTATAAGGAGAACTACAAAATACTGATGATAGAAATCATACAGACACAAACAAATAGAAAAAAGCCCATGTTCATGGATTGGAAGAGTCAATATTGTTGAAATGACCATACTGCTTAAAGCAATCTACAAATTCAATACAGACAAAATATCAAATCATTTTTTACAGAATTAGAAAAAACATCCTAAAATTTCATATGGAATCAAAAAAGAGCCAAAATAGCCAAAGCAATCCTAAGCAAAAATAACAAAATATGAGTCATCACTTTACCTGATTTCAAATTATACCAAAAGGCTATAGTAACCAAAACAGTGTGGTACTGCTATGAAAACAAACACATAAATCATTGGAATAGGATAGATAACCCAGAAATAAAGCTGTATACCTGCAAGTGACTGTTTTTTTGACAAAGGAGACAAAAATACACTGGGAAAAGGACTCTGTATTCAATAAATGGTGCTGGAAAAATTGGATAGCCATATGCAGAAGAATGTAACTGGATCCCCATCTCTCACCATTTACAAAATTAATTCAAGATGGATTAAGAACTTAAATATAAGACTTGAGACCATAAAAATTCTAGAAGAAAACCTAGCAAAAACTCTCCTAGACATTGACCTATGCAAATAATTTATGACTAAGACCCCAAAAGCAAATGCAACAAAAATAAAAATAAATAATTGTGACTTAGTTGAAATAAAAAGCTTCTGCGCAGTGAATGTATTTCCTCTGCTTTCACAGTACTCCCACTACTTTCACAGTAACTATGCTGCAAGGATTTTTTGTACCATTT
>NW_012148186.1:298800-300030 GCF_000956105.1 Propithecus coquereli
AAACTTCTTGAGCTATAGTTTGTGTATCCTAAGAATATTTGGTGTCTTAAGAAACCCAAGGGCAGGGATGCAGCTGAATTTTTTAAATGGGCTAAAATCAGGCATAGGAGTGCTATAGAGAACCCAGAAGGGACCCTCTCTTAATCCTTAATTTCTAATCTCTGATTTTCTCCATGGATGTGCTGTATTCTTCCACCGACTTTGAGCAGGCTTTTTCTAATTCCCAAGCTACCTGAGAAAAAAATGTTCACTGGCAACAGCTCCCAGGTGCCTACTATTCGGCTCAAAAGAGTATTCAGAAAGAGACAGAATCTGTTATCTTATATTATTTGTTGTCAATGAAGAAATTAAATAGGCCCAATATGAGTATAATGACCACCTTTGGAAAATTATGTAACTCTGTCTGGGTGCAGGTTCATGCTGTGTGACCACTGCCACACACACAAATTGTCCTTGCCCACTGTTCTCCTTCATTACCATCACTGTTCAGGTATTACAGTATCTCTTCTAGGAAATGCTCCTAAATCCCCCACCTACTGGGCTGAGCAAGGTGTCCCTACAACTGTTTCACATAGGGACCTGTGCATCTTTGTTTTATTGTATCACATAGATGAGAAGGGTCAGAGCAAGTTCCCAAACGAGAGATGTGGAAGGGGTAGAGAAAGAGCAGTCAGGCAGGCAAACAAAGCTGGTGAGCACCACACTGCACAATGAAGTATTTGGACATTTTTGTTTGTTTGTGTATTTTTTTTATTTTCTTTTGCCTTGTTTTTTCTCTTCAAAGGAGATTGGACACAGAATATAAATCACTCAAAATGTTTCCATCATTAGAATAAGAAAAACATTTTTAATACGTATTTAAAATACATGCTAAAGTTAAATTTTATACATACAACACATACATACACACACACTCATAAGCATGCGGATCCCAAAAGTATAAAGTCAGAAATATCTCTTAAAATGCAAATGCAGAGGATATAGGGAAATATTGGGTCTTATGCAATGTAAATTCTGTAAATATAAACACTGCTGCTGAAACAAAACTACCTCTCTTGCTTAATGGTAGACTTGTTCCCAACTGCTAAAAGATTCCCATCTGTCACAATATGGTTTTAGAATTTTGAGACTAAAACAAAACATGAAGATTATTTTATATTCTCCTGTCAAACTCAACTTCATTTACATTGGCCAAAACTAATCTAGAGAGACTGCTCCATTAGCAAATTT
>NW_012148186.1:302330-311027 GCF_000956105.1 Propithecus coquereli
TTCTACATACATTGGCCCATTTAATTTTCACAATTCCATGAGGTAGGTATTAAATACTAGTTCACATTATTTCTGACATTACTAGAATCTCTAAAATGTTTATATCTCTTGTGCCCCATGTATACATTATCCCTTTGCACTCCCACCCGCATTTATTTTGAAGGGATCTCAATGCCAGGAATCATGTTTTCCATTATATTCCATAGCTTTCTGGATCTTACTGTTTAATAACAGAGCAGTAAAGATACCCAGCAAAGGGAAAAATGTGGTAGGGCTAAGGTATATTTCAGAAATCTAAATCAAACTATGGGTGAATTTTTCTGCATGAATAGTGACATCCTTTTGTGCACAATGCTTATCATTTTGTCTAGTAAGTTAGGGTATAGATGGTGGCTAATTACGTCAATGAACGAGGGACACTGACAAGTGTCACATATGGATTCTTTCAAGTCATATTCTTGAGCCAGAGATAAAAAAAATTGAGGAATTCTTAAACAACATAGAGCATACTTATTACCCAGGCTAGATTATGACCAGCAGCAGCAAAACCAGTGGGCTCTGACATTCATATATATGCTCTGCAATATGCAGAGAGAACAGATTTACACATGCACAATTTATTCTTGGATGAAATCAAAGACAGCATCCTAAGGGCCATCTGCAGGGCCACCTACATAACCACACATCTGAAGATCAATTTCAGACACAAGTAAACCAATTTTCTTCACTCATTCCTGTCTTCAAGGAGCTCACAGCTGAAGGAACACCAAAACATAGCATCACAGTTCTTATGTATGAGCACAGAGAAAGGGAAACTGACTCAAATAGGGAGGTCCTTCCTAGAAACATTGCAAGCAGAAAAGAGCAGTCTGTCTATAGCGGGTTCAACATGAATGAAGAAGTCGTCAGTGAGGAACTAATGGAATGAGAAGCTGGAAATCAAGGCAGGGACAGAACAGGTAATGCAGATGCTACTGTGCCTCATTTAGGACTTTAGCTTTATCTCCAGAAATAACAGGGTTGGTTGAGGTACTTTTAGCAGAATCATGACCTAATCAGGTTTTCTGGATGTAAAACAATCTGTTTTAACTATTTGAGAGTTTAAGACATAATGTATAAAATAAAATGATAGGAGTTTTAAAGTTTTGTCATCATGCATGAATATAAAGCTCATTAGTTGTTCTAAATATTAATAACATGCCTAAAAAGTGCAGCTCTGTGCTTGAGAACATGGGAAAATAACAAACACTCCAGCTGTGGTCACTCCAATCTCTCACAGGAGCTATTCCAAATAATTATGATATAGATGGAGACAAATTAGGCTAATGAATGAGAGACACTCATGATAGACACTTCCAATCATGCAGGAGGAGAGTAGGACTGGACAACAGTCTCCAGTGAGCAGATGACTAGCTGGTTTCAACCTTCAACCAAATGATAAGAATTTTTTAAAAATTCTCTATTCAAAAGATGTTAGTTCATTTAAGGAGTATGCCTAACTAATGGCAATATGTAAAAGCGAGGATTCAGGAAAGTTGCTTTAAACAATGTGATGATTATAAACTATGCGGCCAATAAAGAAGATGTTATAGAAGAATACTCTGATGGCATGGAAAATATTTAAGATATATTATTTAGTGAAAATAAATCTATGTGATAAACTTTGTACAGAGAAGTATGATAATAAAAGAAAATATCCGGATGGACTGTTAACAGTGATCTAGACGATAGGATTATAGGAGCTTTTTGTTATATTGCTTACTTGTATTTTTATAATATTCTACAATGAACATATATTTCCTGAATAAGCAAAATATTAAACATTTATTCAAATTAAGTAATTTGTAACAGAATGCCAACCTATGAAATCAAAAGCTTATAAGAATAGAAAGTATGTTTCTAACAGCATAAATTTAAAAATGTAGTATTGTGTGTAATTTAATAAACCTTGTAAATTTTTAAATATTTCCCTTTTTAAAAAGTATATGGGTGCTTTATATTCACAGATACTTTATACTTAGGGCAATATTGATTTTTATTATTTTTACTGCTTACTGTTTTACTATTTTGGAATAAATGCTCTTATAATCACTATTTAACAACTTTCCATAATCCTAACTTAAAATCGTTTGATAACTTAGAAAAACAAATCTAATAACTATAGAGTAAAACCAAGAAGACAGCTAAAGAAATACAAATTATCTCAAAGAATGTATGATAAGCAAATTTAAAATTTCTAAAAGTATTTTTAATTTAAAATTTTAAAAAGCCCATTTCTGGCTATGGATAATTTCGTTTAATTTGAGTTCTTTAAAACTACAGAAGTAAAGCTGTAAAATATTATCTCAGATCTTACTACATCTTTTGATATGAGAACTATGTAAGCATGAGCTAAGTGTACTTTGCATATGTTCAGGTAATGTTTCTGAGCATATTACACCTACATATGCTATGCAAAATGTTGCAGAAGATTAAATTACCCTAGCCACATTTGGGAAGCTGCAGTATGTCTGTCATTGCATGTAAACATATGCAGATTTATGCAAAATAATCTCAAATATGTGTACCTAAAGTCCCAAACTCCCCACAGACATGCAAAGCCAGAAGGTTTTGTTTATTTTCAAATTATTGGAAAACCTATAAATGGGACTAAAGAAATAGATATGCTTATGTTGTATTTTCAAATTTGAGGCATCTGTGTGTGTGTGTTTTTTTTTTCCATTCTTTTTGGTTAAGTCATTTGGCCAAGATTTTAAATTCTTCTGCAGTAATCTATATGGTAGACTTAATGCAAGCACAAAATTTCCATTTGCTTCAAAAAGTCCTCCAGGAGTTAGGGAAAGAGAGAGTTCATGCACCATTTTACATAATTAATCCAATTCTTTCAGCACCTAAGTCCCTTTCTGGTGGTTTTTGTTATTTGTTAGCTTTTCAGGAGATGCATTAACTCTTTCAGGTTATTGCAACAGAATATGAAATATTGCTAAAGTGGTTTGCCAGGGTGAAATCACTTTCTAGAATGGGTGATTTGTCACAGCATAATGAATTAATCTCTATTTTGGTAAATCAGGTAGAAGTCACTACAGTGGTATTGAGGGTATTAGAGATAATGTAGTATCAGTAATTATAGATAAACGATAATATAAATATTTTCTAAAGGCATCATGACAGTTTTTTCACAATAAACAGTTTTTAAAAAGCTGTGTGAAAACCAAATTACTGTTTGTTGAATCCTCTTTTAAATCAAGTAATAGGTTTTACCAAGGGAGTTTTTAAAAGAGCTATGTAATGTTTTCAAATATGACACCTTTTCTCTCAAGATGTAAATTGTATGTTTCTTTTTCTTGAACCTGGGATCTGTGACTTTTCAACCAATAAAATGTGGAGAAAGTATCATGGTGACAAATTCTGAACTCAGGCCTCAGTAAACTGGCAGCATCCACTTCCTGAGTCTCTTAGAATGCTCTCTTGGGACCCAGCCACCATGCCAAGAAGAAGCCAGGCAGCCATAGAGAGAACCAAGAGAAGATGAACAACGTTCTTTACCCTCAGCCCCAGCTGAGGTCCTAGCCAACAGACAGTGCCAACTGGCCAGTCACGTGTGTGAATTCTCTTAAAAGTGAAATATCCAGCCACATGGAGCAGAGAAGAGCCTTCCCCAAGCCCTGCTCAAATTGCAGACTCATAAGCTAAACAAATGACTGTTGTTTTAATCCATGAGGTTTTCAGGTTCTTTTTCATGCATCAATAGTTAACCAGAAAATGAAATTTTTGTACAGTGGCCTTCCCTTTGTGTGTGTGTGTGTGTGTGTGTGTGTGTGTGTGTTTTAAATACATTTATGTTTGCTCACATTGGGGCTTTTTGAAGTAATGTATACCTCCAAAGAGTTGGTTCCCTACTTAAAGGATCTGAGACCTGTTGTTGTCATGCTCTGGTAATCATTTTCAACTACACAGCAGCACATAAACAGGTACTGGGATAAAAGAAACAAGAGCCAAGGAAGGAAGAATGCTCAAGAACCTATGCTCTATAATTACTGTATTATTAACCTAAGTCGAAGGCACCTCTCTTGATTAATCAAACCACATTAACTTTATCAAGAGCTGTTTCTATTTCCCTCCTTTCCAATTAAATGATAAAATAAAACTGGATGGGATCACAGTATTTAACCAGCCTCTGTTTGATTATATAAATTTACCAAATGTATTACCGGTGGACTTTGGAGGAGGGTTATCTCAAGGTTGTTTTCTATTCAGTGGTGAGTGTTCCTTTTTTTTAAGGTCAAGTAGTCAAATTCAAATTTGAATTCACTTCCTGTAAAGTATCTCCCCCAAAGCCTCACTAGGATGTTGCTGTGACAAGTGACTCAGGTTTGCAACCACCTGACAGCATTCTAGGTAGGTACTTGGGCAGACTGATTCAGGGGTATTCCCTTCAAATACATTTTCCCAGTAGTCTATCCCTGATGCCTGAAATTTCCCTTTTGCAAAAAAGGCCAAATTAAACAATTTTGTAATTAAATCCTTAATGTGAATTGGTTTCTTTTATCAGTTTCCGTTTTATCTGACAGCTGGCTCAGAGTTTGTTTGGATGGAAGGGAAGGAAGAGATGTGGAGCTACTGTCTTCAGAAAATCAGGTGTTGAGCACGGTACAAAGATATTTGAGTCAAATTTTATAATTTTGTCTGTCTGACCTTGTTGCTATAAATCGGAGTCAAAGAAAACATATACATGTGTTCAATGGGATTTTTATCTTCCTAGTGCCAAAGTCTTTGTTGGTAGCATTTTACACTTAGGGAAGGGCATTCGGGTTTTCATCCCACTAGGGGAGCACTTGGCACATTACTGCCTCAGTGTCCTCTTAGCCTCCAAGTGTGAATGAGCTGCTTCGAGTACCCACTTATGACTTTCTACCCGAGAGTTATTTAGGCAAGGGAGAGAATTACTCTTAAGGCTCCTGAGAACTCTCATTATTATTTAAAAGTGAAGTTGGTGTGATTACATGATCAAATTCTCCAGACAATGACTTTGTTTTCTGTTCCAACAGTTGCCTGTCAGCCCATGGCCTGTGCTGTCTCAAAAACACACACCATCGGCAGCCATTGTCCTGCTCCAATATGAATTGGTGTCAGGGTAATTCTGCAGTCCCTTATGATCAATGTTCTACAGCTTTTATAGGTATCCCTCCTCTGCATAAATATTTCCTCATCTGCCTCCCTGCTCTGCCCTGGAGGTCTATAACCATTTCCTAATGGCTTTAAAAAAGAAAAGTATTTCTTTCATCTCTATTAAGATGTCTCTGCAGCAGTAGATAGGAGGCAAAGGCTGTTTCTGTCATCATTATTTCCTTCAATCTGTTATGAATATATACATGTCCCTACCCCATAAATTCAGCCCTGCATATTAACAGTCTCTTGACAATCCAGTGGAAACGGACTTAATATTTTGCCAAAGTTAAGACATACAAAATCTGTGCTTTCTATTATGATTAGATGACTCTGTGCCAAGTACTTACCACCAGTTCCTTTCACTGAGGCTTGGTTCTTTACTTGTGTGTGTGTGTGTGAGTGTGTGTGTGTGTGTGTGTGACGTTTTCATTTATACATATTTTGACATAATTATAATCTCTTAGTACTCATTTTCTTTATAACTGCTTTCTTCTCCTAGCTGATGCTATTGCTGGATAAATAATGTCAATTCAAGACTTCTGAGGGAACCTTTAAAAAGATGACCAAAAATGAACAGACCAGCTGAATTTAGGAATTCTCCTTTATAAGAATTTCATTGTACAGAATTTGAAACAGTTTTAGATTATTTAAAACAATGACAACAACAAAAAATTTAGGCTGCATTATCCATATTCTACTGTACATGATGTTGTAGTAGCTGCTGACAAAGTAAAACCCAGTTTTAGTTGAGGAAAGGAAACAAATGGAAAAAAAAGGGAACTAGCAGTTTTAGTTTTAACATTGCCAATACTATCTTTATTCTTATATCCACATTATTTCACTTGCTACTCACAATGGTATTATAGGCATTGATTTTTCCATTTTATAAATGAAGAAACTGAAGTTCGGCAAGGTTAAGAAACTTGCCCAAGTTCAAACAGATGGTAAGTTTCAGAGCCACGATTTTAATCCTGATCTCTCATTACAATCTAAGATTTTTAAATAACGCCATATAAATAATCAACCTGAAACAATAAAGAATGAATAAAAATTGCAGAATTTTTAAGCTAGGAGTTCAAAGTTTCAAAAGCATGAGCAAAAAATTCTAAGGCTTAGTGGAAAGGCAAATAATTGCTATAAGAACCTAGGATTGGAAAAACACAGTAACTTTTGCTGAAAGTGACAGGCTAGGAAAAGGAACAAACAAGGACAAAAGCAACTACCATCAACTGAAGGGTCAGGTTGGAGACTGCTCAGTGATAACGCTGAGCAAATCTCAGAGTGGAATGATCTTATACCACCTCTAGAATCCAAATGTTTTCAAATCCATGTATTTTGGCATCTTTTTACCATAGCAAGTATCCTCCTCTGCCTTTTTTAAAATATTCTAATTGACTGGAAAAACAGTTTTGTTTTGTTTTTTAACTGGAAAGGTGGAGTCCATCAAATAGAATACTGTATGTTTTAAAAAGAGGTATTTCTAAAATACATTATTACCTGGGTTTCTGATTCTTCATATTTTAAGCTTGAAATAAATGAATAAAGATAATTTCAAAATCAATAATATTTCTGGGCCAATAATTTATTTTCTTAGATTTTTTGGGGGGGTGGACTAAAAGGTAGATAAGAAGTTCATATTGAAAACAAAGAAAAACAAAATAAAATATTATCTACTTAGAAATAAGAACAATGTTATGTCTGGATAGTCAATACTCACCAGGTTTTCTAAAGAATATTACATGTTTAGAAAGTTTGGACCCCAATATGAAGTAGACTTTGAAAAAGGTCCTACAATAAAGTTTGGAAACTACATAGGTCTTTAAACAGAGGCTAGAAGAAAGAAGTTTATTAAGACATTTTTTGCTAAGAATGAGTTGATAATAGTTGTCAAGGAAAAGAGAAAAAACTCATGACTTATATGGCACAGCTGTTTCCTTATTCCCATGAAGAGTAATAAAACAAAGGACGAGTTTTCAGAGAAGCAGGAAGAATTCCTAGATGTGAATATGAACTTCCAGACCGTCAGAGTGATAAGATACTGTATTCCTTTAGAAACATAGCAGTCTGTGACCTGCTACATAATAAATATGAAGTATTAAATATTTAAACAATTCCCTCAAGAGATAAATGGTTAATAAAATGAATGAGTCCGAATAAAGCAACTCTCTGTCAGAATAAATGCCTTTACCCTATGTGTATGCCAGTGGCCCTCTGAAAAGACGTAACTTACATTATTTCCTAAATAAATAGTTCTATTTGAAACAACTTCAACCTCAAAAGGTCCCTAGTGGTGGTTATTCTTCTTTTTCAAAGTGTCTAAGTAATCATTTATTTGTTGCATTTGCTGCTTTTATTCTGATTAATGATTTAGACCTATCTCTTGATTGATTTTCTACTTATAACTTCCTTGTACTTTTTCACGCCTGTCAGAAGTTTGTCTTTGGAACTTTTCTTCTCTCCTTCATACTATTTCTCAATGGTACACACCACTCTGAACTCCCTTTGTAATGAGATTTCCCATAATGGAAGGTCGTGGAGCTCAGTCCACCTTCATGTCAAAATGACGTCAGTGTTTCTACAGATTTTACATGGAAATTTCACTCCATTGAAAGTGACTCTGGAGCCTTGCAATGTGTTTCAGGTCCTGGTGATAACCAAAATGTAATATGCCACCCCCTCCTTCTGCCACCCACTCAGTTCCATTTCAGGACTCCTTTTTATATTCTGTCTAGGCAACAATCTATCCTACTTTATTATCCCTCATGACGCTTCCTCTGCAAAATCCTTACAGATCACATTGCAAATGTAACAGTTCTTTAGGAGCTAATACACTCGGAGCTCAAATGACCTTCACAAGGTCACAGAGCTTCCTGCTAGACAAACACATAATGCGATACCTTTCTGAATTCATTCAACATATCTTTTTGGTAGTTTCTCTCTTCTGCATGTTTTAACTCCTTATGTGGGGTTTACTCTAAATGGTAGAAGCAGGAAAATGAGAGAACAAGTTTATACAGTTACTTTTACCCCAAGCTATTTCACAAAACCATCAGAAGAATGGGTCCAATGAATCAATCATACTCTCTTTCAGCCCAGGGTTTTCCTTTCTTGTAAAAAAAAAAAAAAAAAAGAAGAAAGGAGAATTAGTTGAAATAATGTAAGGCTTTTTGTTTGTTTTGGGGGTTGTTTTGTCTGCACTGATTACAAGAATATCTACCGGAGTTACAATGAATTTAAGGAATCAGGAAGCTCCCTGGATTGTAAACACAAGGGAAAACCTTTTATTTACAACTAAATCCAATTCCTCATGCTCTGAAATCCCCCATAATTTCTTCCCAAAAGTTTAATCCAAGGTGAAGCTAGCACAATCCCCTGCTACATGCTTTGTTACTATTTGCTTCATTTGACGGAATGCTTTTCATCCTAATATCATTATCATGAGGGTTGGGCCTTACAGCCAGGCCAACTCCTGATGGGACCTGTACAGTCTACTCTAGTTCCATCTCACCTGGGCCCTCTGCTCCACTC
>NW_012148186.1:311622-312959 GCF_000956105.1 Propithecus coquereli
GAGAAGATAGAAGATGAAATCAATGAAAATACCCCCCCAAATTAGAATAAAACAATGGATATTAAAAATCAAAGAGAATAGATCTTTAAAAAATTAAAAGATTATTCAAGATTCCCAATATTTCATGAATAGACATTAAAAAAGTGAAACCGATAAAAACAAGGAGAAGGAAATTATCAAAGAAATATTAATAAGACAACAATATTTCCTATAAATGATGGACATTGTCTCCAAATATAAAAGGCTGACAGAGGGCCCTGCACCATCAAGTAAAGAAATCCTACATCAAGACATACTATTTAAAATCTTCATAATGTCAAGGATAAAGAAAAGTTTCTAAAATCATTAGAGTTCAAAAGGTTCCATACAGAGGAATAAGAATCACAAAACCATAAAAATTCTCAATAATAACAGCCAGAAAACCATGGAGTAATGCCATCACAATTTTAAAAGGACATGGTTTTCAATTTAGAATTCTGTATTTGGCTTATTTATGAATTAATTGGAAGGATAGAATAAATTTATGTTTATACATATAAAGTTTCAATAAATATATGGCCCATTTTTCCTTTTTATTGAGCTACCAGAAGATGTGATCCAAAAAAAGAGGAGAATAAACTAAAAAGAGGGAACAAGATTACAAGATTTTGTTAAAATGGGATAGAAAGGGAAATCTTCAAAGAACAGGAAGTTCCCAAAGACAGGGCAGAGTTCGTGATGCAGCTATGGATGGAGCAGGCTTAGAAAACAAATGGCCCAGGCTGGCAAATTAGGATGGAAGAGGGTCTTCAGGAAAAAATAGAAATGATAAAAATTTCTAGTGGAATTGAGCTTCTGGAAAATAATGTTGATAGACTGATAATGCATGAAAATAGGTGCATAGAAACCTAAGCAAATGAAACATGAGAGAAATACTAATTTCAGGGAAAATAAGTTACACAGGCAATTATGTAACATTTACACAACTTTGCTTACCAGTGGATAATATTTATATTATCTTATAACATAAAAACTCATAATCAATTTAAGAAAAATTTTTCATTGAACTTTAAAACATGTGGGTAGGAATTTGGAAGGGTTATATAAAAGAAAGTGAAATTTTGATCTTTCACAAAAGGAAATCAATAAGGAGTGATTAATATGACTGCACCAAGAAGTACCAGTAGATGCATATTATTACCATTTTGTACAATGGAGATAAATAGCCAAAGACAAGTCAAAAAGAGTAAACCCCTGACTCCTGGAGAGCAGCCTTAAGGGAGGGGCAGATGGGAGCACAGTATCTTTATTTATTTTTATATAAACCGTTAGTACAGTTTGATCTTCCAGAAAATGAT
>NW_012148186.1:314364-330582 GCF_000956105.1 Propithecus coquereli
CCACCTCGGCCTCCCAGAGAGCTAGGATTACAGGCGTGAGCCACCACGCCCGGCCCAACATGATGTTTTGAAATATGTGTACATAGTGGAATGGCTTTCTCAAGCTAATTAACACATGCATTACTTCACATATTTATCTTTTTCTGGTGAAAATATTTAAAATCTACTCTTCAACAATTTTCAAGAATAAAATACATTGTTATTAACTATAGTCATCATGTTGTACAATAGCTCTCTTGAACTTACTGTCTCCTACCTAATTGAAATTTTGTACCTTGTCCAGCCTTTGGTAACCCACCGTTCTACTCTCTGCTTCTGTAAATTCAACTTTTTTAGATTCCACATATAAGCAAGATCACCCATCACAGTTTTGAAAGGGGTAGTGAAAGGGTGAGATTTAAACAGACTTGCTCTAGCTGCTTTACGGGGTTCAGTATTACAAGTTAGAAGTCATGAGAGATTCGCCCAGGGTCTTAAAGGTAGAATGGTAAGAAGTGGTCAGATTCTGTATGTATAAATGAAAGGGAGAGTTGTCAGGATTTTCTGAGTATTGAAAGAAGGTCCCTTTTACCTTTCTATTACTTCCAGTTTACACAGCAGACGATTAGGTTAAAAAAATTTATCTACTTACATTCGAAGATAATTTAAAGCTGAAATTCAGGGTTCCAAATATTTTTCACACTTTTCCTTGCAGTCATTGAGGTTTTATGTGATGAGTCTTATGTATTAGTTGTTGGTTTCACCACACCAAGAACTTAAAAAAGCTGCTTGACAACATAGAACTGTGAAGGCGTTAACACACACCTAATAGCCAGGGAAGCGTTATGACACATAAAAGATCTGACAGGGATCCTCAAAGGATTGCAAATTGATATGAATACAAGTTTCCCATTAGGAATGTGTTATTTAGTTTTATCCAGAATTATCTGCATTTACCAGCGTTAAAGACTTTGAAAATATAATATAAATCATGACTAAGATTTATAGGCCTGTATTGGATCTTAAAGGATTTCCAACTACTTTAAAAATGGAAGAAATGTTTTTCTGTATCGATCTCTGCCCACCCTTCACTCCTGAATTCCAGTGAGCAATTGGATCTGCCAAGGGTAAGTAATGAAAGCGTGTGTGCTTCAAGGGTCCTGGTTAGGTTGGGTTGAGTTACATAAGACAAACAAGCCATGAGCAGGCTTTCAGTGCCTTCCCATGCCACTCTGTGCAGCAAACAGCTAGCGTGATGCTGCAGTGTTCTGGAAAGTGGTTGTATTAGAACAAACATAAAGCTCTTTAGGTCTCAAAATAATTACCTATGAATGTTCTGTGCATCCCATTTTTCAGATGGAGAGAGATAAATGCTAAATAACCTACCCAAGATCACACACAGTTTGTGGTAGATGCCCGATTTCCTACCCCGCAATTGAGTACTCTTCACAATGAGATAGTGTGTAGCCTATTTCAATAATATATATGCTCATGTGTTTAATACAGAATCTACAATATAATGTAGAATCATTTCATTTGGAAATGGCTTTAGTCTGTCACTGAATCATTCTTTTCCACAAAAGATCAAAATTAAATTAAATACTGGTAACCTAAAGAGGCAGTATAGCAGTGGTTAAGAAAATCATATTTACATTTAAATCACAGGAGCATACTTGCTACACGGATGCCATTGGTCTGGTATTTCAACTCTGTATGTTTTAAATTATTTTGTTTTTCTATAAAACAGAGAAATTAGTAAGCCTCAGAGTTTGGTGGTGAGAATGACGTGAGTAAAAACATGTGAATCACTTCATATAGTAGTCTCTGTGCATAGAAGGCACTGAATAAATGTTAATATTATTAATATTGCTAGGAAGTTTGTTCTATTTAACTGATGAAAAGAAATGCTCTTTATTACATTAACATTAGTTTGATCCTACATATAAGTTTCTTCTGTTGAGGAAAAGCAATGTTTTAAAGTCAGAAAATAAGGCAATACCTGGCAAAATGCTTAGTGGCTGATGTGTGCTCTGGAGGTGCTGAGGTTTGTTGTATTATAAATAACGCTGTTCACGTTATCCCTCTTGAGTTCCTGCAGCATGGTAAAGGTAATAATGTGTAACTGATGGAATTTAAAACAAAGCATTATTAAAATGTTTGTTCAGTGACCTTTTTGCTCTTTTCGCTTTGTCTTCTTGTGGCTGATAACATTCTGGTGCAATCTTCATCTATCTTATACATTTCTTTCACTTCTATTTATGATGTCCCTTTAATTGGTTCAGGACTCCTATTTTATTTTCTTTTTGAAAGTGAGAAAAGATACATGATGTTGCTTATTAGGAAATTTATATCTTAAGTTGAAAGAACCAGGCCTGGAGAAAGACAGCAGTGAGTAGATCTCTCATCAAAAACAAACAAAAAAAGAAAAATAAAACATTAGTCAGCTTCCCATGGTATATGCATTACAGTAAGTACTTTGGAAAACGTTTGTATTCTACCACCTAGCAGGGTGCCATGTGGTAAAATGCTTCCTTGGTACTAAAAGATGCTTTTGCCTGTGTGTGATGCTAAATCTATCCCTAGTATTTTATTCCTGACAACTGAGGATGCTAAGATAATCTATAAGCCTATTTACATATTTACAATATTTTCAAGTTATAATTCACAGATCGGAAAATTTTAGATGAAAACAGCAAAGGAAGACAGAAACAAGAGAGCGTATTTTTGGGGAAAAAATGCTTAAAGGAAAAAAGAAAAGTATCTCTTCATGATCCAAGGATTAGGGATGACTCAGAACATTCTCACAGAAACAGTCTCTTTCCACAAAAAAATTCAAGGTAGCGCAGAGAACTGAAATCTTGCTTTTTCAGGATCTGTGTCAGAGAATATTGGTAAGAACAAGTGGGTACCTGCCAAGTTTGTGAGGCACATGAATATTCCAGATTCTAGATTTGCCACGAATTTGGAATTTTACCTTTTTCTGAGCAAAGAGGTAAATAACCCATAACGGCACTCATGACCAGAGGATAGCAGTAGAAAGGGAAACATTTCAAAAGAAACAGACCTTGACAAGGAAGACAAAGGATTCACAAAGTTGCATGTTTAAAAAAAGTGTCCAGCTGAATAAAGATCCACAAAACCTGAAATTCAGTAAAAATTTATATATGTTATGAAAGAATGAAAGCTAGATCTGAAAATATAACAGACTAAGTTAATACTTCTGCCCATTCCTCCAAAAATGCTTGGAAATGCTGCATTAAATAAAACAAAAACAATAAGTGAATAATAACTAAGTTTAAAAGGAAGAAGAGAAATCAGCAGGTGCTGGAATGAAGAGGAATCAGAAATTCAGAACCATAAGGGTACAAGTTGATACTGTAGCTTATATGAATGCCTACATTAATAAATGGCACACCGTCATGTAAGAATGAATACTTCTCATTTAAATTGCTCAATGTTGCAAAACCTGGACAAACAATAAAAGTAACTCATCTCTTCTTCCCTGGGTTGATCAGCAAACAATTGTATACAGAGAACTGCAAACAATGTAGGTGTTTGGATCAGTGATTTAAAACCATGTAAATTCATCACTTGGTGGATGAATTGCTGCTAGGCACAGAGTTGCCTGATATTTGGCCAATGCATTCGCTAATGTGTGTTTTGATGGAGGCACCAATAAAACTATAATTTTGGCTAATGATTGATATAAACAAGATTTTGAGATATTTGCAAAACCAGTTATGTGGTACATAAAAATACCTGATTTCTATTGGCAAGACCACAGCACCTGTTAGTACAACTATGATTTGCTGACTACATTCATGATGAGAGGGAATAGTACATTTCAGTTACAGCTGGATCAAAATGAAGATGTAATTTTTCCATCAAATTCCAAGTCCTTAAAATCTATCCATGAACCTCATGGGGGTAATAGGATCACAAGTGAAGAATCTCTGCTTTATGTGTATTATCTCATTGAATCTATACATGATCCTTGCGAAGTAAGAATCATTGTTATTTAACTGATGAGAAAACAGAGACAGAGAGCTTGAATCTGTTCCCCCATATCACACAATAGATAAATTGTGAAGCTGGGATTTTAACAGAGGCAAACTGACTCCAGCATATTTGCTTTCTTTTATATTTTATTTTGAACTATTAATAAATTCTTATGTGTTGTATGCATTTATGAATTTAGATAGTTCTATATCTAGTCAATTGTACTCTCTATCAATTCATGGGCCACATCCATAATGCTTTCATTGCAGTTTTATAATATATTTAATATTTGGTAGGGCAATTTCTCAGTCAATATCTTATACATATTTTAATGTCCATATAATTATCTGAATTTAAGAGGTATTTTTAAAATTCATGTTTATTTAAGTATAATCTCACACACACTAAAACTTATCCTTTTTTTGAGGTATAGTTCATACGTTTTTATAAATGTATAAAATCTCACCACAATGGAGTCATAGAACATTTCCGTCCCTCCAAAAGGTTATCTCACTTCCTGTTGTAGTCAATTTCACACCTTTAAACTTTAAAACAATTTGGGAATAAACTTTAAGCCAGAGAAGATGGGAAGGGTTTTGTAACTATACCAAATAAAAAAGAAAGTAGACCGTAACAAAAGGTTGACAAGTTTTATTATATTTTTAGTTTATATATACAAAAGCCTCTTTTAAACAAGTTTTAAAAATAAGTTTAAATCAATAGAAGCAATATGATATAACTAATAGCAGATCATTCCAAATAAAATGGATTAGATAACATTAAGATCAAACTTAAGGTTTAGGAAGGATTGTTTTGGGCAGAGTTTAGGAACTGAATTGTGCAAGAATAAAAGTAAAGAAGGGATGATGAGGTCCACTCTGGGTAGGGATATCATGGAGTACATGACAAATTGTGGACTTGATGAGCTAATAGTTTCCTCTTTTAAAAGGAAGAGAAAGTGACAAGGAAATCTGTTACTTTGGAACTAATTCTGGCTATCAAGTATGTACTTGTCGAAGTGAAAATAAAAAAAAAAAAAACTTGTATGAAATCAAACACATTGTCTTTGTGTTAACCAAAAGGTATATCTGTTATAGCCAGCTATAGTTCCTAGATTTCAGATACATAATTTAATAAAAATTGAACAAATATAGTTTGGTCCCATAGTTTCAAATTTTCAAAAAGATGACTCAAAGTAATCCAAAGAAGGAAAGTCAAGATGTTGTAGACTTCTTTTCAACTCCCTCTATCAGAAACATCAAAATCAGCTTTTACAAAAGGCTGAAATAAAACACATATTGTGGCAATGATGACTTAGACAGCTCATTCTATTTCCCACTCTTGGTGGAAGAAGGTTTTACTTTATAGAAAAACTCATGCACCAAATAAATGAACTCTAATTATAAATCTTTAGAAAAATGATGTAATTTACAAATGGATACATTTCCTTTGCATTGCTGATATCCTATCATGCATCCTTTTTATTCTAAATATTTGACAGTGCAGTCCGCCTTTATTTCCCTTCGTCATACTGTTCCTTCTCAGTCCATTTCAACCTGGCTTCTGCCTCCGCTGAAACTACCAGACACATTTTAGAGATATTGTAGGTTATCTAAATAAAGCAAGTCACACATTTTTTTTTTTGGTTTCTCGTTACATATAAAATTTATGTTTACACTATATTGTAGTCTTTTAAGTGTGCAATAACATTATACTATATGTATACATTAATGTAAAAATATTTTATTGCTAAAAATGGTAACAATCATGTGAGCCTTCAGTGAGTTGTAATCTTTTTGCTGGTGGAGGGTCTTACCTCAATGTTGATAGCTGTTGACTGATGAGGGTGGAGGTTGATGATGGGTGAGGTGGCTGTGATAATTTCTTCAAATAAAACAATAGTGACGTTTGCTACATCAATTGAAACTTCCTTTCACAACAGATTTATCTACAGCATGTGATGCTGTTTGATAGCATTTTACTCACAGGAGAACTTCTTTCAGAATTAGTCTGTCTTCTTGAATCCAGCCACTGTTTTGACAACTAATTTTATGTAAAATTCTAAATCCTTTGTTGTCATTTCAACAATGTTCACAGCATTGTCACCAGGAGTAGATTCCCTCTGAAGAAACCACTTCGTTTGCTCATCCATAAGAAGCAACTCTTCATTCCTTCAACGTTGATCATGAGATTGTAGCAATTCAACCCTGTCTTTCTCTACTTGTAATTCTAGTTCTCTTGCTGTTTCTACCACATCTTCTCCCACTGAAGTTTCAAATCTTCCAAAGTCATTCATGAGGATTCTAATCAATTTCTTCCAAACTCCCATAAATGTTAATAATTTGACCTCTTCCCATGAGTCACAAATGTTCTTAATGGCATCTGGAGTGGTGAATCTTTCCCAAAAGAGTTTCAATTTACTTTGCCTATGAACATCAGAGAAATCACCATCTATGGCAGATATAGCCTGACAAAATGTACTTCTTTAGTAATAGGACTTGAAAATCAATATTGCTCCTTGATCTATGGGTTGCAGAAAGGATGTTATATTAGAAACCATGGAAACAACATTAATCTCTTTTTATATCTTCATCAGAGCTCTTGGGTAACCAGAAGCATTGTCAATGAGCAGTCATATTTTGAAATAAATCTTTTTTTTTTTTTTTCCGAGCAGTAGATCTTCAAAGTGGGCTTAAAATATTCAGTAAGCCAAGGATACACAGATGTGCTGCCATTGAGGCTTTGTTGTTTCATTTATAGAACACAGGCAGAGTAGATGGAGCATCATTTTTAAGGGCTCTCAGATTTTTGGAAAGATAAATTAGCATGGACTTCAACTAAAAGCCACCAGTTTCATTAACTCCTAACAAGAAAGTTAGTGTGTCCTTCAAAGCTTTGAAGTCAGGCATTGGCTTCTTTTCAGCTATGAAAGTCCTAAATGGCATCTTCTTCCAATATAGGGCTGTTTTGTCTACACTGAAAATCTGTTTTTTCGTGTAGCCATGTTCATTAGTGATCTTAGCTAAATCTTCTGGATAACTTGCTGCAGTCTCTACATCAACACTTGCTGTTTTACCTTGTACTTTTCTGTTGTGGACATGACTTTTTGCCTTAAACTTCATGAGCCAACTTCCGCTAGCTTCAAATTTTTTTTCTGCAGCTTCCTCACCTCACTCAGCCTTCAAAGAATTGAAAAATTAGAGCCTTGCTTAGGATTAGGCTTTGGCTTAAGGGAATGTTGTGGCTGCTTTGATCTTCTATCCAGACCACTAAAACTTTCTCCACATCAGCAATAAGGCTGTTTTACTTTCTTCATGTGTAAACACATCATTCATGTGTTTACTGGAGAAGTATTTTTAATTCCATTCCAGAACGTTTCCTTTGTATTCACAACTTGGTTAGCTGTTTGGTGCAAGAAGCCGAGCTTTTGGCCTATCTTGGTTTTTGACATGCCTTTCATTTCTAGTTTTTGATTAAAAGTGAGAGACTTGACACCCTTCATTTGAATATTTACAGAGCATTGTAGGGTTATTAATTGGCCTAATTTCAATATTGTTGTGTCACAGACAATAGGGAGTCTGGAGAATGGGGAGAGAAACAAAGGAAAGGTGGGTCAGCGGAGCAGTCAGAACACACACAGCATTTACCTTTTAAGTTTGTCATATTATTTGAACATGGTTTGTGGTGCCCCAAAACAATTACAATAGTAAATTCAAAGATCATTGGTCACAGATCATTATAACAGATACAGTAATAATGAAAAACTTTGAAATATTATGAGACTTGTCAAAATGTGACACAGAGACACGAAGTGAGCACACGCTCTTGGATAAATGGTGTTGATAGACTTGCTCAATGCAGGGTTGCCACAAATCTTCCATTTAGAAATAACACAATATCTGCAAAGTGGAATTAAATGGAGTATGCCTGTACTCCTGTTCCAGACAATACTGACTCCTTAATGTAACGCACATGTTCAATCTTAATTTTCATTATTGATTCTTCTGCTATTTTTAATACTATAGATCCCTCCTGTTGCTTAAAGTATTCTACTTCTCTCCATTCTATGAACTGAAACTCCTGTAACTTTCTTCTAAATAATCTTCATTTTCTTTGTTTCTATTATCTCTTAAATACCGGTGAACTCAACATTTTCCTACCCACTGAATGAGCCTTTTTTGTACTATTAATAACTTTCTTTTGGAAAGAGCTCCACCATTTTTGTGACTTTAACTCTACCTGTATGTTCTTATGATTTCAAAAATCATAGCATTAACCATGATCTCTCTAGAGAATATTAAACATTTATATCTACCCAACTACAAGACCTTTTTACTCTGATGCCTCAGGGATTTTTTAAAGTCAAGATGTCTAAAACAGAACTCATCATATTCCTTCCCAAACTGTTTTCCTCTTAAATTCCATATGTTAGTTTATAGTTCCACCAATAACACAGCTATCTAGGAGAAGTCTTATGCGTTTTTTTTTTTTTTTTTTAAACCTCTCAACTTTACCCCTATACCTAATCCACAAATTCTACTGGTCAACTTTGTAATTATGCATCACATCTGGGTGACCACTTATTTTTGGGTCCAATCTTCCAATTTAGACCTTAATCCTCTTTGGCTTAGAACTTTCAAACATACTGCTCATAATTGTCTTCTAGGACTTTCAAATCTATTCTCCATATTATCAATAGATTGATTTATCTAAAACATTGACCTGATGTCACTCATCTTCTTAAAATCAAAACTTCTCATGTATATAAAAATCTAAATTTTTCAAACATGTGCATGATGATTTTCATGGCCTCACCCCACCTGCTTTTCTAGCTTTGTCTCCTCCTGTATACCTTGCATTTTAGCAATAACAACTACTTAGAAGCACTGAACACATCATGCTAAGCCATGATTACATGCCTTTGGCTAAACCCTCCCATCTGCTTTAAATAGATATAATCATGCCATTCTTTCTTCCCCTGGTAATCGACACCTTGTCTTTAAAGACTCAGCTAACATGTCACCTCCTCCAGAGATTCTTCTAACACATCTTCCTTATTAGGTTAACTATAAGTCATCTATTTTTCACAATAGCCTACATAACCCATTAATGACATTTTGAATATTACAATAAAATATTGTTTTATGTTCCTCTCTCCTTTTAGTTCTTTCTCCCAGCAATAGATATAACTTAAAAGCAGTTTTACTCTTCTTTGTATGGACTTAGATTGAATATTACCTGAAGTGTAATAGAGCTCAATAAATGATGGTTGAAATGAAATAAGAAAGAAAAAGCAACTTAGACAGGTTGCTTTGTTAAGGGGATAGAAATATGCCTTCATAGGAAATATTTTAAAATATTTAGACATTCAAATGCCTCTTTTACTTCTTAAACTATCCACCAGTGGGTGTTACCTGGGGAATTCATACATCATGAAGAGATTCCAGCTAAAGTAGAAGTAATCCTAACTCTAATAGTCCACAGTTCTAATTATATTATAACTCCCTTAGAGCCTAATTTCAGCCTCTAAGATTTAGGCACTGATGAAACTACAACTACTAAATAATCATCTGTGTATGAAGTACAGACAACATTGTATATGTCAATTTGTTTTTGGCATTTTATTTCTTAAAATCGCTGGTGTTGGATTTCTTCTCTAAAACTATCGCCTGTTGTTTAATGCCTCATACATCTTTCCTACCATTAAAATAGTGTGCAAGCTACACAAAAGGAGACAGAATTCAGTTTATACAATCAATCAGGTTACCCAATTCAATCTATGCAAAAGGGGACATCATTGATTTTTTAATGTATAGATATATTTAAAAGTAAAATTATGAGAAATACGGTTTGATTTTTTTTCAGTTATCTGAGACTTCCAAACCTAGCTATCTTCGTTCTTGACCCTGAATCTTTTCTGCAGAGTGCTATGTATTTTCTTTTTAGCACTCTCCCTCCCTGATTAGACTTTTTAAACACTCACCAAAGAAACTTGTGATTAATGATGGTTAGAACTTATTGGATTTGAAGGACAAATGCTTGCTTCACCAGTTAAGGGAACGAGCTAATCAAAATGAAGAAGTGCAGGGCAAGGGAGAACAGGGAGAGGAATGCAGTGAATCTGTATAGATTCGCTTGAAGAGATGAGCTGAACTGTTAACTTTTCATTTACTGCATCACAAACTTGACTCAACCTTTGTCTGTATTAAGAATAATGGAGCAGTTCCTATAAAAAAGTGTGAAACTTCTCAAATTAAGCCTCCCCCCTCTTGTTTTTATAGCTTCTGGTTGGTATTATTCCAGCTTCTTCGCAGTAAATGTTTCACAATATCTTTCATAGACTGGAAAAAGTTTTCCACCTCCACAGTTACAAATCCTACTCTAACAACCAAACGGGCTGTCTCTACAGGGACTATACTTCATACTTCAGCACGAAATTGAGACTGAACTTTTTATTTGCTGAAAAGGTGACACAATTTTCTTTTATATGGTGTTGTCTCATTCTTTGCCTTTACTGTGACCTTGGAGGAGTGGGTGCCTCAAATATTTCAACGCTAGATTGTTTGTGAACTAGAGATGAATCAGTCTTGAAAAGGAGGCAGAAATCCTTTTTGGTGGAAGGGCGCCAGGTAACAATTCAGAGTTTGCCATGTTGATATTTGCTATGTGTTTCATCAAAAAATTGCACTATTGATAGAAAATCAGGCATCTAGCAGTGTAACATAGCTGGCTGCATGTTCTTTCTTTCCAACTAATCTCTGTAAAACAAAAGAGGAAATGGTTAGAAAAACAAGGATGAAAGATATTATTGCCTGAAAATTTTTGTATATGTATGATGATACTTACTAATTGAAAAAACAAACTACATACCTCCTATATGATATAGAAAAAATTACTAATTAAAAATTATGCCTACACTGATTTTCAGAAAATTTTGTGTGAAGATATGGTATATTAGGACATGATATAAAAGGGGCTTTACTGTACTTGAACATTTAAAGTATCCTGGGAACTTACTTTCCTTTTGCTACTTTTGTTTATCCAAAGAATCATTTGCATATTTCTTTAAAATATCTCTGTTCTATATGTGCCAGTTTACCTAATAAACGTTCACACAGACCAAGCAGAATGACAGCTAGAAGGTGAAACAACACAGAAAATACGAAGTAATCTGGCCATTATTATTTCTATGATTTTTATCGTCACAAATATCCTTCTCTTCCCTTAAAAATCTTCCGGGAGGAGAAAGCACTTGTTCCATTTAGAGGTCTCCGGGGGGCGATGAAGAGAAACATCGTGTCCCCTCTGCAAGTTACTGAAGGGCTCCAATACAGTTATGGGAACAATGTTTTTAAAGCTGTTCTCAGACATCAGATGCCTGTTTGATTTGGCAAATTCAATGGCTAGTAATTTTCCCTCGGCTGATTTACTGGAAGTCCCTCCCTTTCTTATTCCTTCCCCTGTTTTCATACACATAAGCTCCCTATGGGCTCACGGTACTTTCAGACGTTTTTAGAATGTTCATTTCGTTCTGTTATTAAGAGGGCTTTTTATTCTAACATACAAGTGTTTAATAATTTTCCTTTTTAAAAAAAAGCTCTTTTATGTTCCAGAAAACTATTCGGTGGTATATCTAATTCTATAAATCCTAATGCTTAAACGCAGTCTTTAAAAATTGATTTGTCATATTCTTATTAGGTTTATTAATATGACTTAACTTGCATCTCATTAATAAAGATTCAAGTTTCCTATCTCATTGTTGAAATTATGTGATGTGTTTTCAGTGCAGCCCATTTGTTTCTGTAGTCAATTCACCTACTGTACAATCTAGAAATTTAAAAGGACAAAGGTTAGATCAGAAGCTCAAAAGAAAATGCATCTCTAAGTCTGATTCTAAAATTTCTTTGAAAAGGCACAAGAAATAGAACAACAAAAACAATGTTGGAAAAGAGAAATGAAGTAGAAGGAATGACACAATCTGATTTTAAGACTTAACATAATGCTTCAGTAATCAAGACATTGGGGTATTGGCGAAAGGATAGACACGTTGATCAATAGGACAAAAAGAAAATCAAGAAATACACCTATACAAATATGACCAATTGATTTCTGACAAGGATGCAAAGGCCATTAATAAAGAGTGGTGATTTTTGTAAATAAATAATGGTAGAACAATTGGACAACCATATGCAAGAAAAAAAAAAAATGAACCTCAACCTGAAGCTCTCTCCATATACAAAAAGTAACTCAAAATGGATCAGATCAAAATATAAAATGCAATACTATAAAATTTTTGGAAGAAAAATAGGAGAAAATCATTATGATCTGTCATTAGGCAAAGATCTCTTAAAGATGACACAAAAACATGTTCCATAAAAGTAAAAAGATTAATAAATTGGAATTCATCAAAATTAAAAATTTTTGCTCTGTTAAGGGAACTATTAAGAAAATTAAAGATAAGCTACAGGCTAGGAGAATGTATTTTGAAATCACATATCTGACCAAGAACTTATATACAGCATATCTATATATATCTGTACACACACTATTATTAGAAGAAAACATAATTTGATTAAAAATGGGCAATGGACTTGAACAGATACATCACTAAAGAGGATATATGGATGGAAAATAAACACATGAAAAGGTGTTTAACATTAAAACATCAATTTAACATCATTGGAGAAATAAAAATTACAACTGAAATGAGATTCCGCTACACGATTTCTAAGAATGGCTAAAATAAAAATTACTGATAGTATTAAATGCTGATGAGAATGAGAAGTGATTGGAACTCTCATAATTTGCTGCTGGGAATGCAAAATGTTGCAAGTACTCTAAAAAGTAGTTCATCAGTTTCTCATAAAGTTAAACATACACCATATGACCCAGCAATCCCACACGTAAACACCCTAGAAAAATGAAAATTTATGTTCACACAAAAACACATACACAAATGTTTTTAGCAACATTATTTATAATTACCAATAGTTGGAGACAGCCAGAATAGTTTGCAAATAATAAATACTTAAAAAAAAATGGTGGTACATCCAACACCAGAATACTACTTAACAGTAAAAAAGAACAAACTATTGATACAACCAACAACTTGGATAAATCTCTAAGGCATTGTGCTTAAAGAGCTAATCTCAAAATGTTACATACTGTATAATTTCATTAGTATGATACTCTTGAAAACATAAAATTCTGGTATAGTTCAGTGGTTGCCAGAGATCAGGGATGAGGAAGTATGTAACTACAAAGGAATCATTAAGTTCAAAGGAATTTGGGGGAGTGATGGAAATCTTATATATCTTGATAGTGATGGTGGTTGCATTACTGTACACTTGTGTGAAAATTCTATAGTTCTACAAGAAAAAGTATATTTTGCTGTATGTTAACTTTGAAAATAAAATTTAAAATATGAATCTGTGAAAAAATGAAAATAAATTTGTGTTAATTTTTTTTATAAATTCAAAGTGTGGGGAAAGATACAGAATGGTTAATTCAATAAAGTTCCTTAAATATGTAATTTAAGAATAACAACTAATTTCAAAGTTTTCTTAGATTTAAGATGAAGAATAGATGAGATCAAATTTCAGCAGAAAATATTTTGAACATTATTAGAAAGAAAAAGAACTTAAGTTAATGGCAGATATAGTAGAAAGTCCTTCTCTCCATACCTAAAATATATGATTAATTTTCATTAGCCTGGGGATATTCAATTGCTCAAGAACTATGAGAATATTCCCATCTCACATGGTCAGAAACAAAAAACATTATGGTAGAGATAAAAGACAAATAAGGCATTGGCAGCATTTATAAACAAAATTTTATTGTCTTCTTTCTGTGAATTTTGGTCATACTTTTTTGCAAATGTACAGTTTAGGAAAACTTGACTTTCTTCACTCCATTCAGTGATGAAGGAAAGAAACAATAGAGCATAATCACGCTTTGACAAGGATATCATTAATAGATACAAGTTAATAAATTTGTATTCGATGGTCATGTTATTATTAAAATCTACTTAAAACATACCTGGGTGACCTTTCACACCCTACTCTTATAAAACTGGCAGTGGAACATGAGCAGCATCCAAGCTGGGCAATCTAAGTCCCAAATTTCCTTGTTCCTTTTTCTAAAATCAAAGCAAAATACTGATAATGGCAGCCAAAACAGTACAAAATCATTCCTCTTCCTATTTACAGATATATGATATTCCAGTTTATATGAAATAGAAAAGATGTCCTTAGTGATGAGAAATTATGGCTAACTGAGAAATAACTGTGTAAAACACTGAGAGGTTGGAGATACTAATGAATAACATAAAATCATACTGTTTTTATATATAATTAGTCAGTTTTCAAAGACTTAAAGTATCAAAAATGGAGTATTAATATATATATACTGAATTTAATTGTATCTATTTCTGACAATTTCTCAGTATTTTTCATGAGTAATTAATAGTCTTGTGCATTTTCTTTCCTAGCTTAAACTGACATTTATATCTTTTTGTTTAATGGGAGCAGAAACTGTTCCCTTGACCTTCTTCCTATGATCTTCAGTGCTCAGTAGAGTTTAATTCTTTAACTCATTAAATGTTTTGTATATTATTTCTATTTCATGTGATTGGTAACAACTAATAATTTTAATGTATCAGAGCCAACATCATGAACATACTTGCTTATTGTATAATAAGTTATAGTTATTATATTCTTATTGCATAATAAATTATAGTTATTAGATTCTGAAGAAAAATAGTTTTGCTTTTTGTTGATTTTTTGTTTGTTTTACTATAATAAATGCACTGAGACTAAATTAATTGGCTTGTAATATTGAAGAATAAGCTTTAAATTAACTATTGTTTGATATAAATTACTTTTAATTCTGTGGGTAGCTCTATATGCCCATGCCTTCCCAAAGAGACCAACAAAAAAAACAAGGTTACATAGGTCACACTGCTGTAAATTAACTATGAAAAGATTGGTATATCCTTTCACCTTTCTGTAATAATATGTTTTGTCCACACTATAAAGGACAGAATGGCATCAGCCTTATTAGGGTTAATATGAAAGTTATTGCCTAGAGATATTTTCACTTAAATGTCACCCAGAGCAGAATTACCTCTTTAATTCATTAGATTCCAGACTCAGGGTCATAAAATAAGCACCAAAAAGCGCCTTTGGGGCCCTCCAATTGTCAACAGACTTCCCCAGAACAATTCATCCCCATAGGTGATAGATTTCTTGTCTTTTTCTTGTTTTTCTTGGCTCTTGAGTCTATAAATAATTTCCTGTTAACAGCTTTGTCTCACACTTTGGAAATGATGTTTCCTATGTCTTCTGTGGCCTTGACTTCTGGCTTCCCTTTTTGACCACAAGAATGATATATACCCTTGTAGTTATTCTTTCTATAGCTCCTCCGAGTAAAATTTCAACTACTGTACCCTGGACCAGGGAGCCTGTACTTTCTTAGTAAAGTTTTGCAATTAACTTTATTATTTTTTTCTCTGAATATATTATAGTACTTTATAATGTACAAAGTGTTTCTATTTCTATTAGTCATTTATATTATGATTGTTATTCATAATAACCGGCTAAAATTCTCAGAACAGACATGATAATTCTTATATAAAAGATAAGAAAGTTGAACTTAAAGAAGTAAAGCCCTTTGATTAATGCCTTTCAGTAATTTCCTAAAGGGTTTCGAGCTTTTACTTAGGCCTGCTGATTCCTCGCCCAGTGCTCTTTTCACAGCTCCACACTGTATCTAATTTATCTCCTGGGAGATGAAACCTAAACAAAAACTGTTGTTTCTTAAAGTTTCTCTTTTTTAACATATAAATTCTAAAATTTCTAACAGTGGTCTTATGGACTTACTTTCTCTTTTTAAATATAAATTTAATAGTTATACGTGTGCCCCTATGCCCCGCTTGAACCCCAAGAGATATATGACTAGGCCTACAAAACCTGGTAGTAGTCTAATAGAAAGATTTAATATAGCCAGTTTCTTAGTTCTCTTCTATTCTTATTAATTTTGCATGAAATGTGCCAATAAATTAACTCTCAGCACCCACTGGTTGTAGGATATGCTGATGCATATGTTTTCTTAGTTTTATGGAGAAGTAAGGAATAGCATAAGTATAGAGAGAGCCAAGGAAAGAGGAAAATAAAATGATAAGTAAAGCTAAGGGCAATGCCTAATTTTCAGAGAAATTTATATATAAATTGCTTTAAACAT
>NW_012148186.1:342795-343952 GCF_000956105.1 Propithecus coquereli
CTAAAAATATATAGAAAAAAAAATTAGCCGGGCATGGTGGCGCATGCCTGTAGTCCCAGCTACTCGGGAGGCTGTGGCAGGAGGATCGCTTGAGCCCAGGAGTTTGAGGTTGCTGTGAGCTAGGATGAAGCCGCGGCACTCACTCTAGCCCGGGCAACACAGTGAGACTCTGTCTCAAAAAAAAAAAAAAAGTACTCATTCTCTTTTTCTGGGGAATTCTCGAATTTTTTTTATCTTCTCACTAATTCCTTTCTTGTTTCTTATCACTAATTTGTTTTCTAATTTTGTTTTCATTGCTTAAAAGGAACTTTGTAAGAAAGGTTGGCAAACTTATTTCCAGTCCATCATCTTAAACAAGAAGATATCATCTGATAATTTCAAATGAAATTGTTACATCTAAATGAGGTGAATTAGAAAAGTTCTTTTCCTTCATGAACGTATAATGGCAGCCTACAAAGACTTCTTTAGTGGTCTTGCAGAAAAACATATCTAGTTGTTTAAATAAAGATAAAAATAAAATAAATTTAACATTAGCGTGAAAGGCTAATTGGGACCAAATAGAGTATATTATTTCATAGCTTCTCTTAAATTGTCCAAAATACTCACGCATTTTTGTGACATACTTGGTTTCAAGGTGTTACAAATTTTTACTCATGTACTAAAAATGCCAATAAATATAAAAAGTATAGGGAATTTTGTCCTTGATATCTAGCCAGTTAAAAATTTTACCTGTCTTTTTAAAGTGGGTGAATGTTTATTTCGTGGGCAATAGGAACCCTACATGCTAAAACTTAAGTTTAACTTAGAAGCCATTTAGTTAATATTATTCAGAGTTTTAAGCATATATTGATTTCATCAGTTTTTCACCTCAGATTATTGCGATGCATTAAATATGTAATTACAATAAAAAGGTATGAGTTTAATTCCTTTTATATGTAAAGTTGAAATGCTTTATTCTACCTAGATTAGGGTAGAAATTCAACTGGGATCCATCAAAGAATAAATTTTGTTTGGTTAAAAAGCTTACATATTGACAATGAAGCATTAAAAATGTTCATTCTTTTGCATCTCATTCTGAAAGATGCAAAGTGATTTTTGCGATCTATTGATCAAGAAAAACTGGATGAATTACATCTTTGAATATTATTTTACATCTT
>NW_012148186.1:344002-345678 GCF_000956105.1 Propithecus coquereli
TTTTGTTTATTTTCTTAAATTTTAATCAAGTTTCTTGTTAATGGGCTCAAAAGCTTTTTTTACTGTGACTTTTCTCTTCAAATTTGTGTTCAATGCCATAAGAGTTTTGCCTGTATTCTGGAGTGAACTCTCTCCTGGTCTTTTGTAGTCAATATACATATATATGTATATATACATATATGAAGAGACATGTAAAATTATAATTGCGGGATAGTTTACTGCCTTTTTCTTGTCTTTCTTTTTGTATGGATATCATGGGATCATTGGCTATAATAACTAGAATATTGTCAAAATAACAGACAACCCCTTATTCTTCAACAGGCCTAGTTTTGATTCTTTCTATTAAGCTTGAAGTTTTGAAATACCAACATATAGAGACCAATCTCTATTTTTAAAAGAACCTGTATTCTTTATTCTCTACTCTAAAATAATGCCAACCTATATTCACACAGTATCTTACACTTTCCAGCTCTCTGATATTTTCAAATTTCCCTTTACTTATTTCAAACATCTTAGCAGGTCGGTCAGCATCTCTACTTTCTTGGAGAGAACCTGTCTGCCCCACCCCTAAGTTAGCATTTTATTTTTTATAGAGAAAAATGTTGATGTAAGTATTTTGCAAAGACTTTCATGTTATTTTCCCTTGCTACAAAATTATTATCTTTTAAGAATGGATATTTAAATTTTCACCAAAAATGTCACATCAAGATTATAAACAAGTCTATGACCATACCACCCCAAACGCCCCCGATCTCGTCTGACCTTGGAAGCTAAGATTATAAACAATTAAGAGGCAGGAATAGTGGCGAGTGGTGGCACATGTTTCCAAAGACACCAGCCACCAGTAAATGTCTTGAGACAGGGAACAAGTACCCAGAATAGGGCCAGTTACATCACAGATATTCCATAAGTGCCTCTGAATAAATGAAAAGATGAGAAATTAATAGCTATTTAAACTGGACTTAAAGCCGGCCATAGTTTATATCAGTGTAGGTTGGCCTTGTTTAACTTTCGGCTCACTCAGATTTCAGAAGATATAAAAATTCCCAAAATGCATCATTTTCCATATTCAGCTAAGTAATAATAATTATGTAAACACCTCCCTACTCCAACTCCTATGCTGGGGCAACCTCATCTTTGGCAAAAGGAATAGTGGGAATAGTAGAAGCAGTACGGTTTAACAGTATTCTTTCAAGATCATTACACTCCCAGTCACCAGCACTTCCAGAGCATAAACTGTCAGGTTTTCCATCTAAGAGTCAGTCTTTGCAGTGATATTGATAGGGAGAGGTCTCAAAGTCACATTGATCTGCTCTCTACAATCTACTCATAATTAGATGGATAGAGACAGGTCGTTGAGAAAAAAAGATGATGTATGGAATACAAGATGTTCTCAAAAAAAGCAAGCTTAGATTTGTATACTTACACAAAACCTAAACCCAACATTTCTTAGCCCCATCCCATTTTTAAAAAATTGTACAAGTAAATAAATTAATGAGTAACTGCCGATTGGATGGTCCTATGTTGTCATCTATTCTTATGCCCATTATCAGGGATATGCAACTAACTTTTTATGATGATATATCAATTTAATGAAGAGAGTTTGATTGGTGTCCTAAGCTATATTGTCTGACATCTGTGCAGTTCTTTTTTGGTAATAATCCTGAAGCTAAGTG
>NW_012148186.1:346823-348605 GCF_000956105.1 Propithecus coquereli
GACCAGTATAAACATTTGCATTCAGGCTTTTGTGTGACCCTAAGTCTTCATTTCTTTTCGTTGAATATCTGTGTGTAGGATTATTAAGAAATATGGTAAATTCATATTTAACTTTATAAGAAAATTCCAAACTAAAATGGTTATATCATTTTTATTCTCACTGGCAATGTGTGAGAGTTCCAGTTGTTCTATATCCTCGTCAGCCCTTGGTATTGTCAGGTGTTTGTTTTAGCCATCTTAACTCATTACGCATCCTAATAGGTATGTAATGGTATCTGATGGTTTCAATTTGCATTTTGTTATTAAATATTTCAGGTCCTTTATATATTATAGATACAAGTTTTCTTGATCAGGTATGTGGTTTTGCTCATGCTCTCCTCCAGCCTGTGTTTTTTCTTTTTGTTTCCTTAACAGTGTGTTCACAGAGAAGATTTTTTGATGAAATAAAATTTATCATATTTTTATTTTGTATCCTTTTGTTATCATACTCATGTCATCCTTTAAAAAATCTTTAACAAGAACATCCATTGAGAAAAGAGGCTTCACACACTCTCAAATAATCTACTTATTTCTACAAAGTGTTATGAAAAAGTCCAAGTGCCTACCTGAGAGGGAAATTTTCATCTTTTTAAATGATAGCCAGAAAAATATTCTATCTATATTTTTACATCTCATGTCAAGCAAAGACAGCCAAACACTTGTCAGAAATGAGTTTTTCTGTAAAGAAGGAAGAATTGTAAAATTGGCATATTCTTTGAAAAGTAAAGTACATCAACTTTCTCATTCAAATCTAATAAGTATATCTAAGTAAACATTATTTAAAACCTTTCAACAGATGCAGGGGGGAAAAGCCTTCTTGGAACTTCCTTTATCTGACTAAAAGTAGCAACTTCTGGGAAATAAGACTGCTATAAATTCCACTTAAGAGCATATCTAATCCCAGAGGGAGAATGTGAATAAAACCAACCCCAAATCCCTTCTCCAGAGGAGTTTTATGGCCCTGAAGGAGACAGAAAAAACACTCATAACTGTATAGACAAACATTATTGCAAACCTTATCTCCTGTTTGTTCTCCTGAAAACTCATGTATCTTTCCAAAAATGCATCTGTTTTCCATAAATGCCTTTCACTCTCTTCCTTTCACCTATTAAGATTGTATATAAGCCCCCAAGTCTAGTTACTCCTTTTGAGTTACTCATAAATGAGTTGTCCCATGTGAATGTGTAATAGATATAAACAAACTCTGTTGTTTTCTGCGAGGTATAATATAGGCTAAATTTCTTGAATGGGGATGGTGGTAAGGTAGGATAATGCCCATGATACACCAGCAAATTATTTTCACCTGGTAGAACAGGGCAAAAAATTGTATGTGCATGTGTATATCCAGAGAGAACAACAAAGCTATCTGCTGATCAAAATATTAAAGAAAACAATACAAATAACATGAATAAAAAATAATACAGTATAACAACTACTTACATAGCATGTACATTGTATTAGGTATTTTAAGTAATGTAGAGATGAATTAAAGTAAATAAGAGGATGTTTGTAGGTTATATGCAAATAGTATGTCATTTTAAATCAGGAACTTGAGCATCTGCAGATTTTGGTATGAGGGGTCCTGGCACCAATCCCCCCCATACACACTACATAGAGTCACTAAAGGATGACTGTATAGTTTTTCTTTTCCACCATACACATAGATGTAAATGACCTCAAGAGCATAAATAGTGGTAAACTATAGTGGAATAATTAGAATGTAATGAATTTTGAGTATTTATT
>NW_012148186.1:350884-353948 GCF_000956105.1 Propithecus coquereli
ATGGGATTGCTGGATCGAATGGTACTTCTACCTGTATCTCTTTAAGGTATCTCCATATTGCTTTCCACAGAGGTTGCACTAGTTTGCAGTCCCACCAGCAGTGTATTAGTGTTCCTATCTCTCCGCATCCACGCCAAAATTTATTGTTTTGGGACTTTTTGATAAAAGCCAGTCTCACTGGAGATAAGTGATATCTCATTGTGGTTTTGATTTGCATTTCCCTGACGATTAGAGATGCTGAGCATTTTTTCATATTTTTTTTGGCCATTATTCTGTCTTCTTTTGAAAAGTTTCTGTTCATGTCCTTTGCCCACTTTTTGATAGGGTCGTTTGATTTTTTCTTGTTGATTTTCCTGAGTAGTAAGTAGATTCTGGTATCAGCCCTTTATCAGATTTGTAGCATGCAAAAATTTTCTCCCATTCTGCATTCTTTCTGATTTTTAATCTTTCTACTACCCACCAGCACCTTTAAATCACTGCTGATGATAATAGCAAAGATCAGCCTTACTTCTTTTACGTTTCATCCAAAATGTTGAAGTTATCAAATCAAGATGCCAAAAATTAAATTAACAACCTGTTAGAAAAGGAACTATTATTTGTACTTAGGTTGTAGTACAAATTGCTTTAAAGGCTTTTTCTAGTTCTTCTTTCAAAAAGTTGTTCAAACAAATAAAATCAAGAAATAAACAAAAATATGATATACAATTACTTATGGATGGCGTATGTTAATTTTAAGTAATTTGACTTTATATTTTCAACACAGATATACTGTATGACTAGTTCATTTCTCTACTTGCCATATTTTCTTTTTTATACAATTAGTTCTTGTGTTCTTGTTCTTTCTGAGTAATGCTGCTATATAGAGACACCTGCTGGGAAATAAATGAACAGAAGAAAATACAAACCTGTGCTTTGGAAACAAGAAAAGCTCCTCTTACATAATTTAAGCATGCTTTCCTCAAACAACGTATTTCATTTCAGGGTACACTTGTCTCTGAAAAATATCAAAATCCACCTATACCTGGAGCTTTGCTATTGATCTAAAAATCTCTACGTCAGCACGAAGTTTCCAGAATCTACATACACAGGTACTTGCTATATAAAATAGGTATATGACACAAGAAAGTTGCAATAAACCTACTTCATTAAAGTTGGTTATTAGGTGCTTACATGTATTTTTAAAGTAATTTTACAGACAATTTTTTTTCAGAGTGACTAGGATTTTTCTTATTAATATTTTTACATCTTAATTTTTATTTAAAACATTTTCTAAAGTAAGGTTATTCTTGACTGATTTAATATAACCATTTTGCATTAATAAAAATGGTCTTTTGAAAGTCTGTTTACATAAATCTTTGTTGTCAATTTCAATCTAAGTGAGTGTCCCAATTTTAACCCAGCAGATTAAAAACATTGAAAATTAAATGTAAAAAATACTGAGTTTAGTAGAGAACCATCAGTTAGGTATTTTGATTGTGTTCCAAACTCCAGGCCAAGCTTACCTTTTTCAGAATTATGTTGATGTCCCATGTTTTATAAGATGATAAGATTTAAAGATGATACAGGCATATCTAATTCCTTGAGTGGTTTTATTAATAACAATTTCATTTATATGCTTTGCTGAATATTAAATAGTAGGGCAAGATTGTAGCCAGGTCTTGGAGTGCAGCTACTATAGCAGTTCTCAAGTGATATTCACCATAATTCAGCTGAACGTGGACCAGTCATGTGTGGAGAATGGATGACAGCAGGATTTCCAAGCACCTGCTCTCTGCTCCCAACCAGATAGGAAAAATACATTATATGGTGACAAACTGATACCTGGCCTCCAACCATGTGGCAAAGATGCTGACAATTGCTTAAGAGACCAACCAAAGATATCATGATTCGAGATGGGGTGAGCATTGCATAACTCAAGAGAACACAACTTGAGAAATCACAGTTATATAAAAAGAAAATACCCTTTATACTTGATATTAAATGACCTTAAAAATTCATATTGTACTATTCAGATCAAATATACAAACCCACTCTAGGATCTCAAACAGCATCTTGAAAGAAAGAATAGATTACAGGGTAAGAACATAGACTCTGGAATCAGACAAATTCAAGTTCACCCCAGTGAACTTAGTGTCTCCAGCGCTAAGCAGCTAATGCAAGGTCTTTAACCACTCTAAATAGAATTTTCCTCGTTAGCACAAAGGAGATATTAATGGTACTATTGGGATGATTGATATTAAATGCAATAATACATATAAAGTGCTTACTAAAATATTTAGTACATGGTAAGCATTCAATATTAACTTTTACATTTTAATGTTGATCATCAGCTACAGGGGAGGTTTCAATAAATCATTATACACATCATTTCAACTACTTTTGTGGGATTACAATGACATTATTATTTCGGTTCCTTGGAGGAAGTCGTAACCAGAATCATAAATAGTGGCTTGTAGAACATTATCAAATCAGTTGGAAAAATTAGATTGAAGGGTGTACTCTAAAAGATACAAGTTTTAGGTAGATTGACATTACATAGCATTACACATTGTATGTGTTATATTCAATCATTTTCAATAAAATTAAAAATTATATTGTGCCAAAGTTTATAAACATGCTATCAAAAAGAAAATCCTGTGTTAATTATAAATTATTTGAATTCTACTTCCACCTTGCCATTGATATTTAAATGACTTCTCATGGGCCTATCTCCACAGTCTATCATCCCCAGATATTTAGAATAGTATTGTATTCAATAGTCATGGAAGTCCAAAGGAAAATATTGAAGGAAATTATAGTTGGAATTTTAAAATGACGGGAGATGCATCACGGTATGAATCATAACACTGTTTGTTATGGGATTTGAGATTGGAAAATTAAGCTATTAATCTAGGATATTTGAGTAAAAAAAAGCGGACAATTGTAAGCTAAAGGCTGTAAGTAACATAGATGCTATTCATTTTCTATTCTTGTGTAAGAAAATGAACCCTGATTTGCAGAGTTTTGGTTTTTGTTTTTGTTTTGCATGTAACTGGAATATATACTACTGGGCAAAAAGAGAAGA
>NW_012148186.1:354308-362616 GCF_000956105.1 Propithecus coquereli
GAAAAGTTTAATAGGAAGATATCAGTTTGGAAAAACTTTATTAAAATATTACTTTTGGCCAATTATTTTTCTTTAGAACTAGAGGGCAAATTATAAAATAATAATTTAGTGTTCTGCTTATATTACTTTAACTAAGCACTTTTCCTGCATACACCTTACAAACTGGACCCAGATATAAGCAAGACTAAACTCATTATTGTCCCCTGAAGACAGCATGAATGTAAATCAGCTAAAATATAAGGCTCAGGGTAACTTTTGGGCTAGTAATAAAATTCATGGTGCTTAAATTACCCACTTCTAATGCATATTTTACAAGTCTCAGAGGAAACCTCTGAAACTCACAGATTTGCCCCTTTCCTCATTACTGTATTTGATGCACTTTCAAACTCTGTAAGATGCATTTAATGTTTTCTATAGCACCAGAAAGTTCCTATCTGAAAGGAAGGTGCCATATAATCATTTCTATTTACAATAGTCAATTTTGGATTGCTGAATGAGAAAACTAAGGAAAAATGTGTCCAAAGTCATCTGGGTCTGGCATTAGAAAGAGCTCAGTCTTTTAACTCACACTGTGGTGCTGGCTTTTACCACATGGTCCCTTGATCTAATGAATTAAGAATGCTTCTGTACCCATCAGTACCTTAAACCCTTTAAACAGATTTTTCTATGGTAGTTAGGTTACACGTTCATCCTGATTTGTTTATACTTTCATTCCTTACTCTCTGTTTGACAATACGTTTTGGATGCTATTGAGTGATGGTTTATGGCCATGAAAGAGCTCTAAGCTTACTGGCTATACTGGAGTTGAAGATATGACCTTTATTCCATTGTTATCACTCTTAAAATAGCTTATCAAATAAGCCAAAGGAACCAGAGAAAAATTCTGTGGAATACATAAGTGTCAGGTAAAGTAATAAATCTTTTAGATTCTATTCTAGAATCTTGCTTTCTTTGGAAGAATATTAACTAACTCAACTTATAATTTTTATGACCATATCCCATTTACTTTTAGAGATTTCCACATTCTTTGAGTAAAATCAGAATTTAAATCAGGTGGACTTTAAATGCTTTCTAATAAAAAAGTACACACCATTTTAGTCTGTTTTGTGCTGCTTGAAGGTACAGAATACCTAAGACTGGATAATGTATAAAGAATAGAAAGGTATTTGCTCACCATTATGGAGTCTGGGAAGGCCAAGAGCATGGCACTGGCATCTTGTGAGTGTCTTCTTGCTGTGTCTTCCCGTGATGGGAGGCAGAAGGGCAAGAAAGGCAAGAGCAAGAGAGCAAGAGGGGACCAAACTCACTTTTATAACAAACCTGCTCTTAACCTTAATGAAGGCAGAGCACTCATGACCTAATCCCACCTCAAAACACCGTTGCATTGGAGATAGTTTCTAAAATGTGAACTTTGGGAGATACATTCAAATCATAGCAACACCTATCAAAAGTGTAGATAAACATTAAGTAGACAAGAAAACAACACTGTGGGTTTTTGTTGGGGAAGTAGTTGAGAATTTATTTATATTACCTTCATGCTAAAAGAAAGGTATCTTTGCTGGGTATAGAATAATACATTGATAATTATTTTCTCTCTTGGAATGTTAAAAAATTATTTCACTATCTTTTAGCTTACACTGCTGAGAATTCAGATGCTGCTTCTTCAAAGCTAATCTTTACTTTCATCCTGAACCCTCCAGGGTTTTTTTTAACTGTAATTTCACAACAATATGTCCAGGTTTGATTTCTTTTAATATTTCTTATGCTCAGGATCCTCTGGACCTTTATATTTGTGCTTCAGTCATTTTCATCAGTTTTGGACATTTTCAGACAGTATGTAACCAAAAAGTGTTTTATGCCACATTTTCACTGCCCTTTTTTTCTGCATTATCAATCAGACATTTTCTTTCTATCCACCATGATTTGCATTTTCCTGATGATTAGAGATGTTGAGCATTCTTTCGGATGCAGAAGAGGTCAAACTCTCATGCTTTGCTGACGATATGATCTTATATCTAGAAAAACCCTAAAGATTCTGCCAAGAGACTACTGGAATTGATAAACAAATTCAACAAAGTCTCAGGTTATAAAATCGATGTACATGAATCAGTAGCATTCATATACACCAACAGCAGACAAGCTGAGAACCAAATCAAAGACTCAACATCTTTCACAATAGCAATGTAGAAAATAAAATGAATTTACCAGACTTCAAGCTATACTGTAAGGATATAGTAAGCAAAACAGCATGGAACTGGCACAAGAAAAGACACATAAATCAATGGATCAGAACAGAGAACCCAGATATAAATCCATCCTCATGTTGCCATCTGATCTTCAACAAAGCAGACAAAAACATACATTGGGGAAAAGAATTCCTGTTCAACAAATAGTGCGGGGAAAATTGGATAGTCACATGTAGAAGACTGAAATACGATCTGCACCTCTCACCTCTCACCTCTCACAAATATCAACTCATGATGGATAACAGACTTAAACCTAAGGCATGAAACTATGAGAATTCTATAAGAAAATGTTGGAAAAGCTCTTATAGACATTGCCCTAGGTAAAGAATTTATGAAGACCCTAAAAGCAATCACAGCAACAACAAAAATAAATAAATGGGACCTGATCAAATTAAAAACTTCTACACAGCCAAAGAAACTATCATTAGAGCGAATAGACAACCTACAGAATGGGAGAAAATATTTGCATGCTATACATCCTATAAAGGGCTGATAACTAGAATCTATAATGAACTCAAGCAAATAAGCAAGAAAAAAATCAAACAACCCCATTAAAAAGTGGGCAAAAGACATGAACAGAAACTTTTCAAACTTCAAATAATTCTCTCTTTGGCTGTGTCCAATCTGCTGTCGAAGATATACATTGGGTCTTTAATTTCAATTATTGTGTTTTCAGGTCATATTTTACCATTTATTTTTATAGAAATATTTTCAAACTTGATTTTTTGTCTTTAAATATAATAACTATTGTTATTTTATAATCTGTGTCTGATTATTTTAGAACTTGAAGATGTATGAGTCTAATTCTGCTGTCTGTTATTTTTGGTTATTTCTAACTCATTGTGCCTTCTTGTCATGTATGTTTATTTTTTTTTCTATCATATTATCATTTTTCTCAAGAATTCATTCACTTGAATTCTTTAAGGTCAAGGATGAACTGTATTCCTCTAGAGATGATTAATGTTGTTTCTGCCAATGACCTGGGAGTACCATGTCTCTGGGACCATTTAAATGAATTTCTGCTTTAAGAATTTTGAGTGCATTAAGGTAATGCTAACTTTGACTGCATTTGCAAAATACAAGGTATATGGTTAACAATTTCTAACATGTACTTCACCACTTCACTGTTAGGGGAGGAAGGTTTATTTTGTTTCATCATTGCCCTGAAAGCATAGTCTACTAGAGCTCCAGTTTTATGGATAGCGTGTTGCCTATTGGATTTTGCTTATTCCTAAGCTTTGATCCTTGTAATCTTTGATCTAAAATGCAGTCAAAATCTAAGGTAACTTTCACTAGATTCAGTAAATTTCCAGTGGTCTACTTAGCTCTCTTAGTTTCTGCTTTCTTTTAGATTATTTCCTGGTAATTTCTGACACTGTCTCAGTGCTTTCAAAAAAAACATCTTATCTAACATTTTTAGTTGTTTTGATGGAAGATTTGGTCCAAATCACCTAGCCTGTTAAATATGGGCATAAAGCCTTACATTTTTTTTCTGCTCTACTATTGTTCAGGGTCAAAATATTTTAATCAAGTAAATTCCCTTTCAAAGAAACTAAAATTACAAGTTTTGTGAAGGATACAGAAGTAGAATAGTAAAAACAACGATGTAAATGTAGTGATAACTTTTATATAGAAAGATGAGAAAGTAAGCATATATAAAAATGTTATGTGTGTGCATGTGTTTTAATTTTGGCATGTGAAAAATACTGACTTAAACTGTGTAGAAATGGTTTATGTTAAGCTGCACAAAATATTTTAGCTTGAGGAAATAGGAGCAGCATTAGGGAAAATCTACTTTACCAAGTCCTTTAGATATGTTACCATCCAACAACAATAGTAGCTCTATTTGAGTGGACTTTGGAGGCCAGGTAATTCAAATAAATTATTTTACATAATCTTCACAACTGTTCTATAATTTTGCCCCTTTCACGGATAATAAGTCCAGAAATATTAAAAAATTATTCAGGCCCACAACTAATGAGTGAAAGAAATGAGTTTCAAATCCAGGAAATCTCATTCTAGAAGCCCAGTGGATTCTTATTCAAGGACATATGATACTTTAGATGTGCTCATGTTCTGTACAACAGTAAAACAGATAACATTTGAAAGACCTTCCCAGACTTATAAAAACACATACACATGTAGAAATATAGTTGGAAATTTATTAATAACTTGTATTTGGAAAAAAAGTCATAAAATCACACACACTGCTTTATTATCTTCACAGTATCAGATTTACATATTATTATTTTTCTTACGTGAGATGCTTAATCTGGAGTTTTCACTTATAGCCCTGTCATTCTTAACTCAATTGTAATCAGACAAGAGTCTCACTCTTTTAGTTCTTAGATGTAGGTTTAAAAAGGTTCTTAGATGTAGAAAAAGAAGAAAAAATTATCAAAGTCAAGGCCAATGTATGTGATATTATTTTATCCACATGAATGCTAAATGAATTATCTCCGATTAACATTACAGTGAAGTAAATGAACTAATGCATTAATAATTGACTGTTTGTTAAAAGGGCATTCCAAATATATCTGTAATCCTCTTAAATAAAATAAATTAACTATTTTCTATTAATAGTCTAAGATTGCCTTTTGGTGTTCAGCTTCATCCAACGAGATTATAGACTAGGCAATATTATCTCAGTATTCCTGGTGACAGCAGTTAACCTGTATACCTAATGAAAATCTCATGCAACCAGACTTTCACCTCCAGCCTGAATTTCAAAGACAACTTGAATATTTTAAAATGAAATTAGTTTGATTATTTTAATGCAAAATATATTAAAATACTGAATATAGCCTATGAAATGATTGACGTATGGCATTATTGTTACATGAAGCTTGATTGATATAGTTGGGATTTCCCCAGACAGGGAATCTATATCATAAATAAGATTATTTCAAAAATGTTAAAAAAAAATGAAGAAAATGAGAGGCAGGCTGAAATGCAGAGGGAAGAGACAGCCTGTTTATTATGCAGCAATCTAAAACCACTAGAAGATAGGTTAGTTAAATATAATTTCCTACATTCAATCTGAGAAGAATTGAGCAGAAAATTTCTCAAATAAATCAACAACATCAAAATATAAGAAACTAATAACAAAATTGAAAAGAAATGTCTTCCTCTCTGACTAGTCTTTGTAGACCGAAATTTAAATCACGTATTCTTAAAATATACACTAAAAACTGTTCAACCATTTGTAATTCAAACAAAAACTTGCCAGCCTCTGGTCTTGAGCTCAGTTGGGGTCATGATCTAGGTTTTGTTTAGAAATGGCTTAATATTTTATTATAAACAGGGAAAACAGAAGCCCTTTTTTTTTTCTTTTTTACTTAAAACCATGTATTGGTTTGCTATGTGTCCTAGAAAGGAGAAATAGTAGTGTATATTAATCTTCCACATCAACTACACATGAAACAGGAATAGGCCTGGGAATTTTATCCCTACTGTAACCACAAGCTTAAATGAATCAAACAAGCTATTCTGAGATACCGTGACTGGTTGATTTAAGATTCAAATGACTGAAAGAGTTCACCAAACTTATTTTCCTTGTTTTCAGAATACTTGACACATAGTTCTTCAAACCTATCCAAACCATTATTAAATGACATGAAAGGTGTTTACTGCTTCGAAAGGCAGCCTACCAGAATATTGCTTTTTTTCCCCTCTGAGCTACACAGTCCTTTAAATGGCACTTTCTATAAATGCTATATCTTTTCTAATAAGCAATACTGTGATCTCAGAGAAACCTCACATATTGTGACAAATCTTTGGGCCTGTGGGCTGCTTATCGAATGTTCAACTTTGACTTTATGCTTTTCCGAATCTATGTTTCCCTTCAAGTAGCTCATCTTGTTCACAAAATAAATAAAAATATATATTTTGAAAATTTATGAATAAAAAGGCTACAAGGGAGACATAGTTAGCCCCATTAGAAAGCTAAACATTACTTTGAGTAAATTTAACCTATGCGTTCTAATTGAATATCCACAAATGGATGCCTCTGCTACCACATTCCACAGCTTCTCTCCAGAATAATTTCTTTCCTGTTTTCTTCTCTAAAAACTCATTGCATTTAAGTAAAAACATAAGGACATTATGAGAAGGTAATTTGGGATGGATTACAGTGTATTAATGCTGTAAGCATTTATGAGGACTCAGTAAAAGGCATTGTGCTATATACTATGAAGGAAAGTAAAGAAGTATAGTACTCCTATCACATCTTTTCTTAGGAAATCTCTAGTTTCTTAACCTCTACTTATTTCTTCAGTCCATTAGTCACCTCTTGGTCTCCTTCGTAATCTGGGCATGAATACTTTGGCCTTTCCCTTTAACTACACACTCACGCTAGCCCCATCCATTTTTCTCCATTACTTTTCTTCTGTTTCCCAGTCTCCACAGCTGCTATTCTCCATCTTTACCTTAATTTTCAAGTACATAATCACATAGCAACTTTCTGCAAGAAACTGAGTGTATGTCCAAATTTACCAAAAAAAACAGAGGATAATCAATGTAGTCTGTCTTTTTACTTCTGTTTCATTCAAAATTTCTAATAGTGACGCACATTCATTTCCTGGTTTTCATTTGTTGCTGCATTGACCAATGTGTTAGATCCATTCTCTTCAGGCGGTCCACATCAATTATCCCCCATTTAATCTATTTCTCATCTCTTCATCAGAGCTTCTCTCTTTTCTGGGGAAAAAAGTATATAAATATCACAAGGTAAACATTTCTCCTTTTATCCCATGTTTATGTCCACTGATAGTGTCCCCTTTTCTAACAAAGGGTAGCATTTGCTTCTTCCAACTCTTCACCACAAAGTTAACACCTTGCTCCAGTTGGATATCCAGAGCTCACTTAAGGTTCTTCAGACGTTGCCTCCTAAATAAATGCATATTTATCCTTTGAGAGCAGCCTAAATATTGTCTCCTTGAATAAATCTTCTAGAAATCATCTCGTCCCATCCCCAGAAGAATTAATCACTTCTTCATGTACAGTTCTACAATGCATTGTTCATTACACTGTGTTTATATTTTAATAGTACTTGTATGTACACTTCCCCTTCACCAAATTATGAAATCTTTGTGGGAATGGGCGTTGTCTCTATCATCCTGCCTACCGCAATCATCTCTGGCTGATGCCTAACGCACAAGAGGTGCTCAGTGTATGTTTGTTGCAATGAACTGGTTCCAGACCTTAAAAAGCTCATTATCTACATGTTTACGGTAAATTCCATAGAACAATAATACAGGAATTGAGAAAAAGATCATCCTAGAGTGACCTAAGGAAACCAAAATGTGCTTGAAGAGAATTACAAACCTATAGCCTAGTGAATATCTTGTATTATGCGGAAAGAACATATTGAACAAAAGGTCAAACGTGAAAAGTCATAATGCTTACTAAAGGAACATTGAACATCTAATCTAGCTGGACTTTAATAACAAAGAAGAAGGTAATATTTGAAAAATAAGATGAAGTATGAAAAAATTCCATCAGTCAGACATGAGTTTGGATGCAAATGCCAAAAAAAAAAAAAAAAAAAAATCCAAAGTTAACCATCCCAGGAATGAACTAGTCCTCATTTTGCTCTCCATGACCTTTTGTGTGTGCCTTCCATCTCTTGGTCCAAGTGGCAGCTTGAAATCCAACCATTCTGCATTTCAGTGAACAGAAAGAGCAAGAAATGAAGGTGATGCACCTTTTCCACCTCAAGACATGTCCTGAAAATTTCAAATAACTGATCAGAATTTAGTACCAAAGCCATCCTGAGCTGCAAGTGAGACAAAAACCTTCATGTTTCATAGAGGTAGCTGTGTTCCTTCCTTCTCTATTCCCAAAATAGGATTTTCTCTCTTTATCCAAGGTTTTAAAAGATAAGTTGATGCATTTGCATTTTTAATGGAGAAAACAATAAAGATATTTTCATAAATTGACACTTTTAGAAACTTTATCAACACCTGTTGGTTTGTGCTCTTAATGTTTCAGAGAGAAATTAAGCATTCAGTTTCTATTTGCCTAGTAATTGTTCATCACAGCTATTTTTCCCTGCTAAAATG
>NW_012148186.1:363155-364519 GCF_000956105.1 Propithecus coquereli
GAAACCATATTAACAACTTAGAATTTTTTTAAGTAAGAGATAGTTAGCTTCAGACTCATGTCTCCTAACATTATAAACTACCTATGAAGAATCAGCAATAAATGAATGAATGAATTAGTTAATAAAAGATAAATAAATACATCCACTATCAAAATTGAGATGACAAAAATTTTCAGAATTTGAAAGGATATTTTACAAACTCTAAGGAGCTTCTGAGAATAACCAAGTGTCCAACTCATGCTTATAAAATTAAATAACATCAATAACATAAAAGATGGGGATATTTATTTTCTTTTATATGTTATATATCTAATCAATACATTCTTGATAGTGTCATATAGACAACTTATCAGCTATTCCTTTATCTATTATATGGAGGACATTTTATGAAGTGACAAGATCATTTTTCTTAGTCCTCTTGGCTTCATATTTTTTCATCTATTTAAAGACTAAAACACAAAAAAATGAGAAAAAGCAAAGTGAGCTGGTTATAGACACACTAATTCTCACATGGTTTAACCCTAAAAGTAAAGCACCTTAGGCGGAGCAAGGGATAAGAAGATTCCTAGAAGTACATATTGGGGGTTATGATTCACACCTAGCTGGCCCCAAAATTATTGTTGTATCATAAGAATGTATAGCAGGATAAATAAAGAAAAAAATTCTCCACACCTAAAAATACATTGAGATTGAGATTGACAATACTCACTACATACTTCAGATAAAACATTTGAGAACTAAATCAAACTCAGGCATATTTTGGAGAAAATTTTAAGTTACAAATCAAGAGAAAATGTGAAGTAGGAAATCCATTAGAAATGAAGGATTGAACTCATTTATCTCCCATTCTTCTCCAAGTCCCAATAAAATAAGAGCAAAGTATTTCTTTTTAATCATCAATGTGCAAGGTCAAAGAACAGGAGAGATGATAAAGAATAACAGAATTTCATAAGCCAGAATGCAGAAAAAAGCAAGAGGTAACGTACTGTCCTGAGATACCTGATCCTAAGATGCCAGTGGCAAAAACTGGTATTGAAGGCAATAGATATTTTTGGAAGTGAGGATGACAATGGGTCTGAAATACAAGATTATTTGAAAATCTGTTTAAAAAGAAGTTGAACCCCCAGCTATCTTCGATAAATGTGTGTAGTTTTAAGACTATTTTTTTCTATCAGGAAGAAGGGGGAAGATTTACTTTCTGAAGAGATTAAACTAGATGCCTCTACACTAGCACTTAAGTTAAAGGTAAAGGTAATTGGACCATACAGAAAAAAAAAGGATTTAATTCTTTACTCAGAAATCTGATATATCCAGTACTATCCACTTTCGGCATCTAGAAGACACAAAATGAGGCTTATATTCTC
>NW_012148186.1:366349-402478 GCF_000956105.1 Propithecus coquereli
ATTTCACAGTTAGTAGATAATCTCTAAACCTAATGTATCGAGAATATCAGCAAATTATTGAGAGATGTAGATGGTTTACATCAAAAGAAAGAGTTAAGATATTTAAAATTGAAACTAATTGCCTATTAAAATGGGGCACGTGCAGGTATGGTTATACTAACATAATAAAATACAGAGAATATATTGTAAAAATGGAGAAAAATTAAACTCAGATTTTTGTTTGAAATACTTACTAACAAAAGACAATATAATAATACTCAAAGAATGTTGAGTACAAAAATATGTGATCCAAGCATTTTATGTCCAGTCAAGTAATTCTTTTTTTATGAGCCAAGGCAGCTTTTAGAGACATGCTCATGGAGGCAGTGGCTCATAAAATAAATCATGTACCTTTCCTCTGCAAAAATTAAAAGAGTATCCCTGTCAGCTAACTGAGAGGTTAATCAAAAGAAGTAATTCAACAATTCTGCTTCTGGCTAAGATGAAGTAGCAGGGACTAGATTGACCCTCCTGCATCAAACATCCAAATAATTAGACAAAATCGATGAAGCTATGATTTTTAAGATGCTAAATATCAAGTAACAAAGGACAGTAATCCCTGAGAGACAGAACATGAATGTGAGGTGTCCTTTGATTGACCAAGCTTACTTCCTTGAGAGAATGTTCACATATGAATTCTAGCAGATTTTCTGAATTGGGGAGACATAAGTAACAATCCAAGGCTGACCAAAGCAGATAGAATTCATAGAAAAGAATAACTAGAGAGGAGAGATCTGTATAGAGAATCAGGAGCTCTGTGTGAGTACCCCTTAACACATTCAGCAGAGCACTTATCAGTAGATGTGTAGAAGGAAACCATGTGAGGCTAGAGAAAGAAGCACCCAAAACAGTTAGAAGTAACACTGCCCATCACACACACACAGGCCCAGGATTAATGACTGCTTCCATCAGCCAAATTAGAAAACCTTATAAATCATAGGTTGTTGGGTAGACAGTGAATCTTGCTTTCATATAAAAATACTTAGGCATATACTGAACACTGTACTGGTCCTGCTTAACAAATTTTAAGAGGAAGACCCAAAAGGACACATTATTTACAAGTAATCTAACTGCCATACAGAGCAAAGCTCAGAGTATTGATAAGAAAACAAAAATATCTAGCAATAAACAGCAAAAATTGACAGTATCAGGCATTCAGTCAACAATAACCAGACACATCCAATGATAGGGCAATACATCATGAGATGATAAATAAACAATCAAAAGAGACCCAGCAGTGACACAAATGTTAGAATTAGAAGATGAGAATTTTAAAACAATTGTTATAACAGCATTATATATTAACTAAAGGGTAAATTGATATAAGGAAGCTAAAATAATTTACCAAAAGCAAACATCTAAGACAGAAATAGTAAAAATGAAAGCAGATTTAAATAAAATAAAGACTAGGGAAAAATAGAGAAAATAAATGAAACCAAGAGTTAGTTCTTTGAAAAGATAAAAAAGTTAACAAACTTTTTAGCTAGAATGACTAAGAAATGGGGAATACTAAAATAACTAGAATTACAAATGAAAGAAGGGACATTACTATTAATGTTATAGAAATAAAAAGGATTATAAGAAAGCACTCTGAACAGACACATGCCAACAAATTGTATAACCTAGATAAAATGAAAAATTTCTAGAAATGATGTTGACTGCGGGTTTGCCACATATGGCATTTATAATTCTGAGACATGTTCTTTTCATGCTGAGTTTGTCGAGGGTTTTTATCATGAAACAGTGCTGGATTTCGACTAAGGCTTTTCTGCATCTACTGAGTGATCACGTGGTCTTTATTCTTGCTTTTGTTTATATGGTGAATCACACTTATTGATTTACATATGTTGAACCATCCTTGCATCTCTAGGATGAAGCCCGCTTGGTCCTGCTGGATTCTTTTTTTGATGTGCTGTTGAATTCAGTTTGCCTGCATTTTATTGAGGATTTTTGCATCCATATTCATAAGGGATATTAGTCTGTAGTTTTATTTCTTTGTTGTGTCCTTTCCTGGCTTTGGTATCAAGGTGATACTGGCTTCATAGAACAATTTGGGGAAGATTCCCTTCTCAGCATTATGGAGTAATTTCTGTATTACAGGTGCCAGATTTTCTTTGTAGGTCTAACAGAATTTGGCTGCAAATCTATCTGGTCCAGGGCTTTTTGTTGTTGTTGTTTTGGGGAGATTTTTATTACTGTTTTGATCTCACTGTTCATTATTGGTCTGTTCAGGAGTTCTATTTCTTCCCGGTTGTGTCTTCAAAGGTTGTGCGTTTCCAGGAACTTGTCCATTTCCTCTGCATTCTCTAGTTTATGTGCATAGAGATTTACACAATATTCATGTATGATAATAAGTATTTCTGCAATATCAGTTGTAATGTCACCTTTTTAATTTCTGATTGAGCTTATTTGGGTCCTTCTCTTCTGTTCTTGATTAATCTAGCAAGAGGTCTCTGAATTTTGTTTATTCTCTCAAAAAACCATCTTTTTGTTTTGTTAATCCTTTATATTTTTTCCAATTCATTTAGTTCTACTTTGACTTTCATTATTTCTTTTCTTTTGCTGGTTTTGGTTTGATTTCTTCTTCTTCTAGTTCCTTGAGGTATGACATTAGGTTGTTAATCTGTAATCTTTCTGTCTTTTTGATGTAAGCATTTAAGGTTATGAATTTTTCCCTGAGAAATGCTTTTGCTATGTCCCATAAATACTGATACCTTGTGTCCCCTTTGTCATTCAGTTTAAGGAATTTTTTTGATTTCCACCTTAATTTCATTCTTGACCCAATAATCATTCGGATTGTTTAATTTTCATGATTTTGTATATGTTTGAGTGTTACTCTTGTGATTGATTTCAAGTTTTATTCTGCTGTGGTCTGAGAAGGTATATGGTATGATTTCAATTTTTTTTGAATTTGTCGAGACATGTTTTGTGGCCCAAGATATGATCGGTCTTAGAGAATGTTTCCTGTGTTGCTGAGAAGAATGTGTATTCTGTAGTAGAATATTCTGTAGTAGAATGTAGTAGAATATTTTGGGTAGAATATTCTATAATTGTCTGTTAGGTCCATTTGATTTAGAATTTGGTTTAAGTCCCTTTTTTCTTATTTTCTGCTTTGGTTGTTTGTCAAACTCTGACAGTGGGTTGTTGAGGTCCTTGGCAATTATGATGTTGCTATTTATTTCTTTGCTTAACTCTAGCGAAATTTGCTTTATGTATCTGGGCGCTCCTGTGTTGGTCACATATGTATTTAGAATTGTTATGTCTTCTTGTTGAATTGCTCCCTTTACCATTATATAATGATCTTTTTTGTCTTTCTTTACCTTTGTTGGCTTAAAGTCAATTTTATCTCATATTAAAATGGCTACACCTGCTCTCTTTTGATTTCCATTTACGTGGGATATTTTTTCCCATCCTTTCACATTGAGTCTGCATGCATCCTTGTAGTTTAGATGTATTTCCTGTAGATAGCAGATATTTGGGTTGTGTTTTCTCATCCATTCAGCCAGCCTATGTCTTTTGAGAGGAGAATTCAGTATATTAATGTTAATCATTAGCATTGATATGTGGGATGTTTGTCAGTTCATCCTGTTGGATAGTCCCTCATTGCTTTGTTTTACCCCTTGTTCTATTGTTTTATAAGAGTTATGATTTGGGGATTTTTTAGTGAATTTATACTGGTAGGTATCTGTTGTGATGCTTTGTGTATAGGCATGTTCTGAGTATTTTGTGAAGGACAGGTCTGGTCATGGCAAATTTCCTCAGTGTTTGCTTGTCTGGAAAAGACTTAATTTCTCCATTAATTGCAAAACTTAGTTTTACAGGAAACAAAATTATAGTCTGGCAGTTGTTCTGTTTAAGTCAATTGAAGATGGGCCCCAATCTCTTCTGGCTTGTAAGGTTTCTGCTGAGAAGTTTGCAGTTAGCCTGATAGGTTTTATTTTGTAGGTAATTTGATGTTTTTGTGTTGCTGCTTGCAGAATTTTCTCCTTCAGTTTGACTTTGGGCAGGTTGATTACTATGTGTCTGGGAGATGACCTATTTGCTATGAATCTTCCTAGTGTTTGATGTCCATCTTGTATCTGTATGTCTGAATTTCTGGTGATACTAGGGAAGTTTTCCTCAATAATTTCCACAAACAGGTTTCCCATGCTCCTAGCTCTTTCTTCTTTTCCCTCAGGGATACCTATAATTCAAACATGAGTTCACTTCACAAAGTCCCACATCTCTCTCATTGATTGCTTGGGCTTTTTTATACTCTTCTCTGTCTCTTTGAATGACTGGGTTATCTCAAGAGCCTTGTCTTCAACCTCCGAGATTCTTTATTCTTCTTTGTTAAGCCTGTTATTAAAGATTTCTGCTGTGTTTTGAAATTACCTTAATGACTTTCATTTCTTTGGTTTCTATTATGTCCTTTCTTATGTTATACAGCTCTCTAGTGACTAGTGACTTTTTCATTTTTTTCATTGATTTCCTGAATTTTTGTTGGTTTCTTTTTGTTGGTGTTCAACTTTCTTTTCAATTTGGTTCATGCTATTTGCCATCCATATTCTTATTTCCATTTCTGTCATTTCAGCAATTTCCTTATGGGTGGAGTTCATTACTGTAGCTCTGTTGTGTTCTCTCGGGGATGTCAAACTATTTTGTTTTTTCATATTGCCAGGGTTCTTTTGCCGGTTTCTTCTCATCTGGCTCCTCTTCTCCCAGCTCTGGGTTATTAGGATTGCAGGGCCTCTGTTCTCCTTTGCTGTGAACTCTCTTGAATCAAGTCCAGGAGTGATGGCTGCTCAAGGTTGGGGGTTCCTGAGTGAAGCATTGTACCTTGGAGAAGCTCTGCTGGCCTAGCAGTAGTGGTAGGCACTCATTAGTGGGGTCTTGGGGTTCAGGTACAACTCTGATTCTCAGAGGTGGAGTCTCAGGCCCAATGGGGGTCCTGGAGCTACCAGGGAAGATCCCTGGTAGCTTGGGCACAGTAGTGCTTCAGAGCTGGCTCTGGAGATTTCAGGGGCAGAACCACTCATATGGGGGCTGTTCCACCAGTGTGAGGACTGCTGATGCCCAGTCACATAGGCAGCCATTTGTCTCAGTGGGCAGGGTCTGTGTATGTGGGCTAGAGCTGCTGGTCAGCCAAGATTCTGCACCCACACCTAGGACCCACTGATGCAGTTGCTGCAAGCTTCCCAAGTGGTGCCTGTGGTGTCTGGAGCTCTTCCTCTGTTTGGCTCCCACACCAGGGAGGAGGTGTGCTCAGCCCTCAGTCACAGGGCACAACATGGGGGAGCATCTGTTCCCTCCTTGGCCCAGTGGGGGTGTTACAAAGGCTACTTCTGGTTGGCTGGGTCCTGAGCAGTCCTGGCTCTGTGTGCCAAAGCAATCAGGATGGTGTCAGCTGCAAAAACCTGGGATTGGCAGGCACCAGATCTCTGCTGTACCTGCTATCTGGTGGAATGTCTCTGCACAGACTCTGTGCAGCTCTCTGATTAGCCCAAAGTGAATCAGGGAGACCCCACACAGATCAAGCTGCCTGTAACATTTATTTCTCTCCTAAAAAGCAGTGTCCCCTCAGGTTGCTTCTATCCTACTGCTTTCACTTCTTCCCAGCAGTGGGAATTGTACTGGGACCCACCGCTTAATCTTTGAGATGGTGGGTGATGTTTATGCATAAGAGTCAGTCATGCCCTGTTTGATTGAGTTGGTAGATGCTGTAATGAGCTATAGAGTTGCTCTCCCTGTTAGTGGTTGATGCTTACAGAAAAGAGCCAACTGCAGATGTGCTGTTTTGTACCTGTGATAAGCTATAATCCCTCAAGTGGAGCACTTGAATGCCCCAGGCTTTTGGAGGGGTCCTGTAGTTCCTAGGGGATTGCTTGATCACCACCACAGCAGAGGTGGGTGGAGAAGCGAGGCTGGACATTGTTAGGTTGTGGGAGCCTGGAAGGCTCTGCAAAGCCTCCTCAGGGCTCAGAAGCTGTTTTCCCAGCCAACAGGGGAGTCACTAGGAGGAGAGTCAAAGTGGGCTCTCCAGACTGGGATGGTTGTTTGTGGTGAATGGGCCACAATTCCCTGACTGGCTGTAGGGAGTGAGCTCTGCCCCTCTTGCATTACCCCTGCCCTCAGGTGTCTGGTTAAAAATAGGCACACATGAACATGCCACACTCAGTTGCAATGGTGCCACAGGCTGGGATCTTCCCTGCCAGGAGACCCACCCTAGTCTGACAGCATGGCTTTCCTGTAGAGGGGATAGGTGCTTCCCCAGATTGCCGCATCTTGGACCACCACAGTATTCTGCCATCAGTTCTGCCCATGTGGGCTCCCTTGGCTCCTAAGTTCAACTCCCGAACCTCCCCCCTCGTCTCCCAGCAGCCCTGCTCAAGTCCAGGGAGCATGGGATCTGGCCCACGTGTCTGACCTACTATCCTGCATCTCTGAGAAATGCCAGCAGGCATGGAGCTCCCAGATCAAGCACCCCAAGTCCACTGCAGGTGCTCACTGGGAAAGGCTGGGCCCCGCTCTCTGTGGAAGCCTCAGACTGGAGGACTCCCCAGCTGTAGAAAGGCAGCCACTCACCAAATTCTTGGCTCAAACTGCTCTCCCAATTGCAATGGGTGAGGGAGGGGCGGGGAAGGACAAGAGTCTGAATGGAAGAAAGCTGGCTCTCTGGCCTCTGGGGTCACTCTCCTTGGAGGGGAACCCACTTGGAATGTCCAAGCTCTGGGATCATGCAAGCTCTCCCCACAATCCCATGGTCATTGCAGTGCTTAGGCTCATTAAGGTGGAAAAGCTTTCAAGTAACTTGGTAGCCCACTGATCACCAAAGGAGTGTGTGAGAAAGAAAGTGACCCCCCCCCCCCCACCGCTTCACTGGGCTCTGAGCCTCTCTGGGTTTGATCCTCACTGATATCTTTTTTCCTTTTATCCTCTTCCTTCTCTGCTTCACAATTTTCCTCCATGAGGTCCCTGGCAGGCTCTGGTACTTCTCTCTCTGACCTACACCTGAGCTGAGTTCCCTCTCCCCTCTCCTGTCTCCTTTATCTGAAACCCTTCCTTCCCTCTGGAACAGTCCAGCAAGTGATGTATGTATTCAGCCATCCTGCCCCTCTCTCCAAGAAATGAACCATATTCTTATGGTTCTGAAAGCTAGGAAGTCCAACATTGAGGAAAGGGCATATGGTGAGAGCCTTCTTGCTGGTAGGAACTTTCTGTAGCTTCCTGAGGTGGTGCAGGGCATCACATGGCAAGAGGACTGAGCATGCTAGCTCGGGTTTGTCCTCCTTTCATCTGTTCATTCATTCTTCAGTGGGCACTTGGGTTGCTTCCACATTTTCGCTATTGTGAATAAGACTGCTATGAACATGGGATACAAATATCTCTTTGCATCCTTGCTTTCATTTCTTTCAGATATATACCCAGGAGTAGAATTACTGGATCATATGGTAATTCTATGTTTAATTTCTTGATGAATCACCATACTGTTTTCTGAAGCAGCTGCACAATTTTATATTCCAACCAGTAATGCACAAGTGTTCCAATTTCTCCACATCCTCACCAATACCTGTTATTTCCTACTATTTATTTTTTTAAGTTTTTAAATTTTTTTAATTTTTAATTATTATGGGTACATAATATTAAATAGTTGTATATATTTACAGGGTACATGTGATGCTTTGATACAGGCATACAATATGTAATAATCAAATCAAGGTAATTGGTATCCATTACCTCAAACATTTATCATTTCTTTGTGTTAGTAACATTCCAATTCCACTCTTTTAGTAATTTTAAAGTATACCCTAACTTATTGTTGATTATAATCACTTGTTTTACTATCAAATATTGTTCATTCTATCTATCTAACTGTATTTTTGTACCCCTTAACCCTCCTCACTTTAACACCCCTTCCCCACTATCCTTCCGAGCCTCTGGTAACTATCAATCTATTCTCTGTCTCCATGAAATCAATTGTTTTAATATTTAGTCACCACATATGAGTGAGAATAGGCAAGATTTGTCTTTCTGTGGTTGGCTTATTTCACTTAATGTAATGTTCTCCAATTCCATCCATGTTGTTGCAAATGACAGGATTTCATTCTTTTGATGGTTATACAAGAATACATTGTACATATATATACACAAAAATTTCTTTATCTATTCATCCATTTATGGACACTTAGGTTGATTCCATGTCTTGGCTATTGTGAATAGCACTGCAGTAAACATGGGAGGGCAGATATCTTTTCGATATACTGATTTCCTTTCTTTTGGATATAGACCTAGCAGTGAGATTACTGGGTCATATGGTAGTTCTACTTTTAGTTTTTTGAGTAACTTCCATAGTGCTCCCCATAGTGGTTGCACTAATTTACTTCCTACCAATATAAATTGTGTGTATGAGGGTTCCCCTTTCTCTACATCCTTGCCAGCATTCATTATTGCCTGTCTTTTTTGATAAAAGCTATTTTAATCAGAGTGAGATGATCTCTCAACGTAGATTTGATTGCATTTCTCTGATGACTAATGATATTGAGCATTTTTTCGTATTCCTGTTGGCCATTTGAAATAAGACAATCACTAAAGGGAAAATATTGTATGATTCTACTTATATGAGGTTTCTAGGGTAGTCAAATATATAAAGACTGAAAAGGGGATAATGGTTACTAGGGGCTGGAGGTAGGGTGCAATGAGGAGTTATTGCTAACAGTTCTAAGGTTGGAAAGTCCAAGATCAAGATGCCAGATCTGGTGTCTGGTAAGAGCCCATTCCTCCTAGATGATGCATTCTATGTGTCCATATGAAATGAAAGGGGCAAACAAGCTTTCTCAAACCTATTTGTCACTAATCCCATTAATGAGGGCTCTTCCCTTATGATCTAATCACCTCCACAAGGCCTCACCTCTTAATAATATTGCATTGGGGATTAGGTTTCAACATATAAATTTGGTGTGACACAAATGTTTAGACCACAGCGTTGTACTTCTGGCCCCACAAAATGTATTTTATCCCAATAGCCAAAATGTCTTAACCTGTTACAGCATCAACTCACAAGTATGAAGTCTAGAGTCTCCTCTAAGTATCATCTAAATCAGATATGGGTGTAACTCAGGTATGATTCCTTATGAGGCAAATTCCCTACTACCTATGAGCCTGTGAAATCAGGTAAGTTACGTGCTTTCAAATTACAATGGTGGGACAGGCATAGGATAGGTATTCCAATTCCAAAAGAGAGAAATAGGAAGGAAGAAACAGGTCACTGATCCCAAGTAAGTCCAAAATCCAACAGGGCAAACAACATTATATCTTAGGGCTTGACCAATAATCTTTGACTCAATGTCCCAGCTTCTGTACACACTGGCTAGATTGTTGAGCTCCCAATGCTATGAACACATTTTCCCTTCTTGGTTGTACTAAACACAGTGGATGGTGCAGCTTTCAGGGATTGGAGTCCCATGCCTGTAACTCTACCAGGCTGGGGTTGCATGTCAGTAGCTCTACCTTTCTGGAGTTTCAGGAGTGGCCCAACTCCTACAACTCCACTGGGCATTGCCTAGTAAGGTGTCTCTGTAATGGTCCCGCTTCTGCAGCAGTTCTCTTCCTGGGCCATGAGGCTTTCGGGGGAATTCTTTGAAATCTAAGTGAAGATAGCTATGTCCTCATAGCTTGTGCACTCTGTCAAGCAGAGCTAGTATCATGTGGATGCTGCCAAAGATTACTGCCTATATCCTCTGTAGGGGCAGTCTGCATTGTATCCAGACCTGCCTGAGCCACAGCCACAGCTCCTTGGCCAAGGAGCATTGCACCAGATTTCAGGGAGTGGAGCCCTGAAGATTTTATGCCCCCAAGGCCCTGGCATTGTGGGTTTGTGATGGGTGGAGCAGTCCCAAAGATCTCCCAGATGCCTTTTGCATTATTCTTCTATTGCCTTGATAAATAGCATCTGGTTTCTTGCTATTCTACTAATCTTCTTAAAAAATGTTCCCTTAGCCACACCCTTAGTATTCACTCCCAAACTAGCTTTTCATTATTTGCGATACCTGCAGCGGAGAATTTCCAAATCTTTAAGTTCCACTACCCTTTTGATTATAAATTCCATCTTTAATTTGTTTCTTCTCCTACTTTACTAAAGCAGTCAAGAGAAGCTATGCTGCACACTTAACATTTGGCTTGGATATTTCTTCTACGAACTATTGCATTTCATCATTCAGAAATTCCAGAAAGCACTAGGATGTGAACACAATTTACCCAAGTTATTTGCCACTTTATAATGAGAATAGCTTTCCCTTTAGTTTCCAATAACATATTCCTCATTTCCATCTGAGTCATCATTAGAATGTCCTTTACCATCCATATTTCTACCAACATTCTGATCATGACCACTTAGATGATCTCTAAAAAGATTGAGGCTTTCTCTGTAGCTTTGTTCTTATTCTGAGTCCTCACCAGAATCATTGTTAATGCTTCATTCATGGCAATGTAGACTTTTTCAAGGATTTTTTTCTAGCCTTTGGTCATTACCTAGCTCCAAAGCTATTTTTAGATATTTGTTGCAGAAGCACCCCACTTCTCAGTACCAATTTCTGTCTTAGTCCATTCAGGCTGCTATAACAAAACACCTTAGACTGGGTAATTAATAAACAACAGAAATTTGTTGCTCACAGTTCTGGAAGCTGAGAAGTCCAAAATCAAGGCACTTGCAGACTTGGTGTCTGGTGAGGGACTGTTTCTTATAGATGGCAACTTCTAGCCGTGTCCACACAGAGTGGAATAGGAAAACATCCTCACTTAAGCTTGTTTTTTAAAGGCAGTATTCCTATTCATGAAGGCTAGAACCTCATGACCTAATCATCTCCCAAAGGTCCTACCTGTTAGTACTACTACACTGGATATTAGTTTTCAACATATGAATTTGGGGGGATAGAAGCATTCAGACCACAGCAAGTATTTAATAACTGAACATGTTTTTGTTTTTGTTAAATTGTTTTGTCATTTTTCTCCTTTACTTTTTGTTTTGTATCATAGAGTAATATATTTTAAGGTCCTAAGAAAAGTAGAGAGATATAATTTTTACTTTAAAAATGTTTCAACTAAGAATTTGCGACTCAGAATCCTGAATATGATGATCTACAATGGGTCCTTGCTCAAATCTCTATGGTCTAATTATTCTTTCCCTAATTACTGAAAGAAATTATATTCTAAATAATCTTTAGGATATAAAATAACAAATATTTCCATATATTTAACAATATGATGCATTAGTTTGTAGTTTTAAAAGTAGTAACACCCTATCAATTAAAGTGTATTTACATTTCGTTGCACTTACTACTCTAATCAAAGAAGCATATTAAGAGCTTTACTTGGTCCTTCAGAATTTTACTATCTACTTGTAAAAGTCAAACCAAAGACATGAAAGAACTAAATTCTGTGCATCAGAGACCTGAGTGCAAAAAGAATTCAAAGGAAGAGTAGAGATTAAGAGAGCTAGAATGGGAAGAGATGCTTCTTGGAGAAGGAAGATTTGAAAATGCCTTCAGAGAATGAGAGGACATGACCAGGTAAGATAGATAGAGCTGCAGGTGTTTGAGGCACTGAGAGGGGCAACCTGACTAAGAAACATGATTGGAGAGTATCCAGTCCATGAACCCGGTTAGGGAGAGTTCTGGATAGCAGGGTATTGAGATTCAATTTTGTAAAAATAAAATAAAACCAAAACTACCTATTGAATATGTAAAATAGCATATGAAAAAACACAAGTACAGATACCACAAGAGGTAAAATATACAGAGTGAAGCATATTTAAATGTGTAAGTTCGTGTTTGCTAACATGAAATAAAAGTGATAAATATTTATAGAGGCTTCCTCTTATTTTATAAAATCTCTCCACAGGAGAAGAAAAACATGAATTTAATTATGGAAAACAATCATTGAAAATAGTATGAGAAAATGGCTGTTTTGTCTGGAGGGATTGGAAAAAGTTATACTGAATTTTCTCTAAGCCAAAGAAAAATTAATGTAGAATATTTCTTCCTGAGAACTCAAATATCCAGTGGGAAATTACCAGGAGAAAGCTTCTCATTTCTATTCCCAAGTCCATGATAGCAAGAGGAAAGAAGTCTAGTTGGATACCCTCACATGATTACTTTTGAGCTGTGAATTAAACAGAAAAACCAAATAAAATAAATACATACTGTAAAGAGAAAGAACCTATTTGCTTAAAAGGAAATCTTAAAGTTTATATTTATTTCTCTATGATATTAAAAGCATAGAATAGAAAAATGTACATTTCAGCCTCATGGTTGTTTTTAGACAAAGAAAAATGAGAAAAGTACATTCTTAAAAACAAAATTTAGACCACAACTGTCACAGGTGTTTTTGAAAACTTGAATGAAAACAGAGTGGTCTTTGGGCATGAAGTTCGTTTTGTTTTGTTTTAATTAAAAGCTGTATGTGTATTTTTATTTATTTTGGAAGAGCAGCTTAAAATTAAGAAAGATGCCCTTTTAGTTATACTCTTGATTTTGATGTTAAATTGAACAAAAAATAGGAGTTAGGGAAGGATGGGTGGAGAGAGAGAGAGAGAGAGAAAGATGAGAGTTTGATAGATATAGATAAACAGACAGACCGGGGAAAGTGTAAAATTTGTTATAAGTCAACATTCAGAAATTTTTAAGTTCTTATGAAACAAAGGCAATATTAGAGAGCCACAGTTTTATTTCTGAAAGTATGCCAAATATACCACTTCTCAACCATAGATGACAATGAATCAGCAAGAACAAAATTGTGCAATATTATATTAATACCTGGTGTTCTACATGAGGCATGAAAATAGTCATATGAGGTTCCAAGTATTTCTGTTCTAGCCAGCCACACCTTGATAAGATAGTAAAGTGAACCATATTAACCATTTAACCACATTTAAAATGAGACTTTCTTGAGAAAGGCTTATGAAGTAGAGAAAGTATTGTAGTGTTCTTGATTGGTTAAGAAGAAACATTTAGCTATGCACAAAATGTTCCACCAAAATTTATGCAGTGCGAGTCCATCAATCTTTGAAAAGATGTGCTGCAAATTGCTTTATAGAATGAGGGGGAGGGGGAAAGGGAAAGAGAAAGAGAGAGAGAGAAAGAGAGAGACTATATTTGACTTCAAGGGAAAGTGGATAATCAGACCATATAAATTTAATATCTCTATTTTTAGGCAGATCCTTTGTGTGTGATAATCTGTTGAGTTTTACAGATGTGTATCACTAATATGTCCTGCAATACAATACCAGTGATGAAAAAGATGTCAGTAAAAAATTATAGGCAGGTCTGCTCTTAAATTAACAAAAGAAAATAGCTCTACGGCCCTTTCCTGAAAGTTTCTAGAAAAAATCTCTGCATTCTTTGCCATTTCAAATTAAATCAAAACATGTTTAGGCATCTATTTATTATGAAAAGTTAACAAGGTAGTTGAGAAAACAGGAGAGATTTGAGGAAGTGTATATTTTATCTATGCATCACCTGGAAGTCAAGTAAATTCTAAATGCTTTTGGTATGATTAAGTAGTAAGTACAGGGAGAATTAAGGAAAAGTAGTTTGGGTTCACCTATTTCCTATGCAAAACTAACCTTATCAAGTTAATAGCATACTATAGTTTATGCTGCATAGTAAGAATTTCAAAAATACTTTTAAATAAGTGGAAGAATGAATAAGTGATGAAATAAACAGTATTAACAACGAGGTGAAAATGAGTCTCTTATCTTTATACAGCTTACCTTGTTTCTTTATGAAAGCATTATTCATTTGTTAGGGTAGGTATAAGACAATGTTAAGTTGGGTTTTTTTAATAAAATGCAAAGATTTATGAAAGTAATTCTAGGTATTCAAAGGCTGACATGAATTCAAGGACACTAAAAGCAGATATTTGTCATAATTATTAGTCCTGTGACAAGACAATCTATTATATCATTTTGCAACATAGACTATGGAATTCCTAAGACCTGGGTTCCAATAGTAGACCAGTAATTGTCAGCCATGAGTCGATAGACAAATAACACTCTCTGATAATCAGTTTGCCCATCTATGGGTACTAAATATGGGTACTAAAACTAATTTATAGACTCTTGTTATAAGTATAAAATATAGTGTTCTTAGTTATTATTCTTATTAATCTGTATTATTAATCCATCACCTGTATTTCATGTTTGAGGCACTGCGATCCATGATGTACATATATCATCTCATCAACTCTTTCATCCATTCATTTGTGAGATACCAAATTGAATACCTGACAGGTGGTGGACCTTTAAGTAATGACAGCGGTTACTGTGCAATGTTTGAGAAATATGTGTCAGCTTACAAAGAAATTTTGATTATACAATGAATAACTTAGAAATACTTTGGGAAAAAAGAAGTAGAAAAATAAGTATAAAGCAGATATGAAGGAACTGAACTGAAGGTAATAAGCTAACACTGCTCTCATTGTTTAACTGTGTAATGACAATTAACATGCCTAAAATATGATTATAAATATGCATATTGGATCTAATTATCAGCCATGTAATCATCTGTAGCATATGGAACAGGTCATGAATGGAACCAGAAAGATGATTAAGGGGCTGACAAGTAGTTCACATGAAAATATGTAGTAGAGCATTTTTTGTTTTGTTTTCTTTGTGTTTGGTAACAGAGAAAACGGGATGGAGTATGAGTTGATTGATACAAAAAAATTTATGTCTAATTTTTCACTCTTGGCACAGACTAAAGAAATCTTATTCAGGAGGGCAAAAGGGAAATTCTTCCTGAAGTTGACAATGCATGTTTTAAGAAAGACTAAAACCTCTTCGAGGATAGGGAGAGGATCTATTTGCATCCTAGTACATGGTGTATACACTAAGTGTTTAAAATATATATATGGAGGAGAAAGGGAGAGAGTGAAAGCAAGAGCAAGAAAGAGAGAGAGAGAAACAGAGAGAGATTCCTTCCTGATGTTGAACTAGAGACTAGGGATAAAGTTGTCCAACCCTGAGTAACTAATGGTTGAAAATGTAGCTATTCATGAAAATTGCCTGAAATGCTTCTTAAAAATACAGGTTGTTACAAGAAAACCCAGAGAATTAGGAATCTGAGTCATTTTTCTAAAAGAAGAAAGTTTCACAGGTGTTCCTAACGGTCAGTCAGGATTTGTAGCCATTAGAGTAGGTAATGACATAAATGGGTCTGAGTTCCAAATTCATTTGGAGGATGAGACTGGCCCCCACCTCAGATCTTTCATCATAGGATGGGGCACAGAGGTTGGAGCTTTGACAGAGGTAAAGGCTAGGACACTTCTACTGAAGTTCAAGTAACTTCAAAATCTTTATGAAGAAACCATATCCAATAAAATGTATAAGTTGACTGGCCTCATCCCTTTGTTCTTAGTGAAAGAATAAAGCTATGAGAAGTAGTAGTGAGGCTTTCCTCCTCTATTTCCCAGAGACTCACACTGACCTCTTTATTTGGAACTTGACTGAGTTCACAACTTCAGAGGTGCCTATACTTTCTGAGGAACCAATCAAACCCATTTCGAAATCTTCAGCCTGTTTTTCCTCTTGGGGAGCAACCTCTTGTTTCCCTATAGCAACGTAACGTTTTTCCATATATATATATGGATCATTCTAATTGCTAACACTAGATATGCATTAGCAATTTCAATCTGGTATTTTAAAATATAAGTATGTAAATGTTAAATAAGACCAGACAGTTGGATTACACCCCCATATGCTCCTAGAAATGGAGAGCGTTGCATCGTGAGAACAGGAAAAAGCAGGGTTGGCAATCCAGCAAGTAGAGTTGCCTGGATTTCTTTTCCTTTAGCCAATATGTGATTAGAGAGACTTCTGCAGAGATTAATGGGGTGTAGAGTGCACTTGAACTGGCAGGTAGGACTTCCTTTTACCATCTTTCTCTCTCCAATAGACAAAAGGTTTAGATTAGTGAAGGCTCAGCCTTCTTAGATAAACTACTTTCTGCACTTAGTCCTGTGACATTCATGATTCTGAATTTAGTCTGTACTCTAGAGTTATTCAGAAAAGAAGATGGAATTTAGGGTAGACTACTGCCAAGCATTTTATGATTCAGCACAACACTAATCAATCTTACTTTTATCATTTTTAATCTGGAAGGTTTCAGCAAACTGAAATTGGATTTAAACCAGTACACTCTGCTACATATACATCATTTTCTTCTAAAATATTTACCACCATGAACACTACCATTACCACCACTATTTTAATTTCCCAAGGCAGAGTTATCTCAAAAAGGCCAGGAACCAGCCTGAACCAAACTGAGACCCCGTCTCTACTAAAAATAGAAAAAATTAGTCAGGAAGGGTGGCATGTGCCTGTAGTCTCAGCTATATGGGAGGCTGAGGCAGGAGGATCGCTTGAGCCCAAGAGTTTGAGGTTGGCTTTGAGCTAGGCTGATGCCACGGCTCTCTAGCCCAGGCAACAGAGCAAGACTCTGTCTAAAAAAAAGAAGAACAAAAAGGCCCGGAAAAGAGAACTGCTTCCCTAACCTGATTCTAAGTATCTTTTACCTAAAAATCTTTGCTGTGTTTAGTATAGTTCTCCCAGAGGATTTGGTAAAAATTAAATTGACTACACATACTAATTTATGAAATACCCAATTTTCATATGCATGTTGTAATTGATTCATTTATAACTTGCACACCCTTTCTCAGATCAATAGTAACTAAATGCAATCTGCGAAACTTTAGTTTGAATCTAGATTCTGCCATCTAGTACACACGTAAGTGTCTTGGGCAAGTTGGTTAATCACTCTGAACTTCAGTTTCTTTGTATATAAAATGTCAATAATGTCATTCTACATCATAAGGTTGTTTTGAAAAACAAGTAAAATAAGGTTTATAAAATTAGCTCAAGCAATACCTGTCACACAGTACACAATAAATTTGCCTTATTTTGTTTTATATTTCCATAGTTAATGAAGGTACTTAACAAATAGTATTTGTACTTGTGTATCCTGAGCTGGCATAAAATTCTTTTCCATTTCTGAGATTTATTTAACCAAATCATTTCTTTAAATCTCAAGTTCTAAAGAGACACAAAGTCTGGATCTTGAGATAAAATTGTTGTAGGTGTCCTCTCATCAATCAACAAAGCCAAATTAGTTTAACAACTATCACCTTTCGGAATCCTGAAACAACATCCATGAAGGAGAGGCTTAAAGAATGCCTACAAGAATATGGAGAGAACTTATAAAATAGCTTACTGGTGGGGTACGTGACCACAGAAAAATACTGTAGATGATAGAAATGGAGATAGGCAATCTAGTTATTTTCAAAAATGAAAAAGAAGTAGATTCTGCCTGAAATATTTTCTGGAAAATACTACAGAGAAATTAATAAAAGTAATGCTTAGGGAAAAAAACACAAGTCCTAACAACTTAGGGTCACAGAGAACAAACAATAACAGTATATCTTCACTTATGTCTCTCCATTGTGGATTAGAAACTCTTTCAGGATAACTATGTGAGCAAGACGGAGAAAAACTATCTGGATGTTAGTGCAATTAACTCTGTTCCTAACTATTAAAAATTATGCCCAGATGGGTTATTAAATTGATCCACACCAATCTAAGAAATATCTAAACATATATTAAGAGAGTCTGGCCTAGCTTCACTCCTAATAAACATTTTGGTCCTCAATTTGAATATAGTCTAGAAAGTAATAATAGTAATAACAATGGTATTTATTAAATCCCAGGTGTGTGCAAGATACTTTGCAAAGCATCTTTTTGATATTTTCCCTTATATTCGTGATAACCACTCTATAAAATAGGTACTATCATCATCTTTGTTTCTTACAGATAAGGAACTCAGGCTCAGGGAGGTTGTGTACCCAGTTGCAAATCTTATCGGTTAGTTATGCTGTGGTGCCAGGCTTGGAACTCAGGTTCATCTCACCACAATGCCACGTTAGTGCCGGTCTATATTGTCTCTCAGTATACATACAATAATTAAACTTGTAGATATCAAAGCAGGCAGCAGAATAAATACTTTGGATATCAGGGTAGGATCAAAATGTATCTTGATAGGCTAGTATGGTAGGGGGAGCTGGAACTCACCAAGAATCAGTAATTGTCCCATCCTACATCTATGCTCCAAACTTCAACTGTACAACTCGAGGAAAGGAGAGAGGTGATTTAGTGGTGAGGGCTCAGTCTGTGTACATGTATGTGTATATAAAAGAGTGTGTGTGTGGGCCCGTGCAGGCTGGAATAAGGGTGCCCTATTGAACATCATTATCCTAAGACAGAATTGGTTGCTTTTGAAGACCGGGAGTACCCTGTCACTGAAAACATTCCAACCTAGGCCGGACGACTGTTAGTGAGGGACTGTGGCTAGGATTGCACCAGATGGATATTTACACTGAATATTTAAGTATATTTCCAACCCTGATATTCTACTGTCATGCTATGCTCAATTGTTCAAATAAAAAAAGAATTCAGTATGGTGAGTAGAAGGGGAGATAGAGCAAAATGCATATTTCCAGTCTCTTTAGCTTGAGTAAATAGTTGGAAAATCCATCAGAAGGGCAAAATTATATCTCAACCGACAAGCCTCACCCTGTGCACACCTCAGGCAATGTTCTCATGTCACTGAGAAACAAACTGGCCCACCCAGAAGAGAGCCTCACTAATCTTGATGCCTAGAAGCTTGAAGCCTCACCGGAGAAGTGAGCAGTCAAAGAGAGCTTGTCACTGCTGATTAGTTGAAAATAAAGAAAAAAAGAAGAGGAAAAAAAGGAGGATATTTCTTTGCCACTACGAGTATGATCCACCAGCTGAGCTCTACAGCTGGAGGGTAAAGGTAAGTTTCCATCCTCGACAATAGCCACTTCTAGCTTGAGTTTGAAAACAGTCTGGAGCACAAAAGGAGGAAAAAGGGAGCACCTTTCTTTCCCCTGAAGGGATTTCTGGCTAAAGGCATAGTGTCCACCGCCTTCTGGGGTCCCTCCCCTCAACATATGTGGACTCTGATTGCAGGTAGCCAACCTGGGCTTCTCTCCAGTCAGGGGCATATGGTGAGGTCACAGAGGCTGAAAGGGCCGACACAGAGGACTTGATTTCAGAGCCAGAGAGTGATCCCATCAAATGCAGGTGCACAGAGATTAGGAGATCAGAACAGCTCTTTGCACCCCCTGCCGCATTTCCAGTGTTTTCCCATTCCCTCGCTTATTGACTCGTCAGCACACCTAGAATTGAGGGTGTGATAAGAAAGGAGCAGAAAAGCAAGACTGAAATATTTTCAAATGGCACTATGAATTTTGCGGAATGCAAGAATTGTTCTATACAGAACAGCAGTTTATGATTATTGAGGCACCAAGGAATAGCACTGCCAAGAATTTACAGAGCAGTAGGGCTTCTCTGACAGGAACTGCGCAGCAATGTTCTCCCAGCAGCCTGACGTCATTCCACACTGGTTAGGGTGAGGTTGGGTAGAGAGTGGCTGAAGCTGACAGGAAAGAGATTATGCAGGCATATGAAAGCAACAGTACATAATTTACACACAGTTCCCCACGGAGTCAGGAATTATAGTTCAGATGAATGTTGCAGCTTTCTTGTGGCATAGAATTCAGGATATAAAATATCTTTTATACTAGGAAATATTAATATGTTGCAACTTTGATCCAATTCATCCCCCACCAAAGTCAATTAAGAAATGAATGAAACAGTCTAAATAAAGAGAATTGACTAATTGAGGTTAGGATTTCCAGAACAGAAAGTTGAGACTCTAATTAAAGAATCCTCCGAACCCACATGTGGAGCAAAGGAGCTGAAACAGACAGGACATGAATTCCTTCTGTTGTGCACAACAATAGCACCATCTGACAAGTCAAACATCTGTCCAAATGACCAAACATATGCACAGCCAAGTTGAAAATGACAAGACATAGACATTTAATTTAGAGGTATCTGAAGTATTATGTGAGCCTAAGGGAAATCCAAAGAAATTGGGATAGAGGGAAACTGGTGCCAAGGCTTTGGGACTCACCTTGAATGCGACACACACACACACACACACACACACACACACACACACACACACACATACTCACGCAAATCTTGGATTTTTGCATTCCTGAAATATAAAATAAATGTGAATTTTAGAAAACCAAAACACATAAAAACGGTCTCCTAAAATGCTAATCAGGAGTCTTTGCCTCAAGATTATTGCACTCCATGATCTAGTGTTCTAAAGTATTGGCTGCTTTTTTATTTGTTTACTTTTGCAACCCAATGCATTTGTTCAAATCCTAGTAGAAGCTACCTTTTCCCTTTTGTTTCAATGGCTAACCAGCCACGTAAACTAATTGCTCTCTGATATTAAATTAAAAATTAGAGTAAGGAACAAAAGCCAAAATAATACAGTTAATGAAAATCCACCAATGTTTTAAGTCATTAGATGGCACAGAAAAACCTCTGGTTTATTAGGAAATGTCACCTGCCAACAGCTAACATTTGGACCAAGTCTTATATCACTGTCCTGGCCAAACTATGACAAAGCGGAGGAATCGCTTAAGCAAAAACAAGGACAATAAAACAAAGGTTTTCTAAATTACTGTTGCCCGTGTCATTAAATTTCATATTGTGCATGGAATATAAATACATCACTTTGTTCTGCATGACAAGCAGAAGTGAGCATTCATACATTACTCAGCCACTTAATTAAGTGCCTGGGATATTTGCAGTTAGCAGCAACTAATAAGGGAATCACATTTAAATTCAAATCACTCCTCAGGGTAGCTGTCTGCAACATAAGCAAAGCTTACTGGGTAGATGTTCCACTAAATGCTCAGCTAAAAGCTTAGATTCACTGTATTTCTGAATAAAGAATAATTCCACTTGTGATTAAAAGTGAGAGTAAAACAAAAAATTCTGCTAGGGATTTTTGAGTGATGTTTTATTTCCCCTCTTTTAAATACCCATTTTGTCTATTACTTTGTCTACTAGAACAAGGGCGTGATTTAGGACTTTGCTAGTGTAGAGCAGGAGGTTCCATAAAAAACAAATGACTAGGCTGACCCTTTCCATGGCAGCCTTTCAACAGACCTGACAGTAACAGTCCCTGCACCACAGACAGTAAACAACAAAATTATAAAGTCTCCATTCAGAAAAAAAGCAAACAGGAAACAAAGTGATTGAGGGTCACAGGAGGCAAAGAATGGGGAGGAGAGAGGGATTCACATACTCACAACAAGAAGCCAAGAAGCCAGTATGTCCAATTCTGGGGACTTGCTAGTCCCCTAGCCACTGTCCAAGAGTGGGTTTATTTTTAGTCAATTCTTCTTTGTAAATTTTAGCTTTTCTGGGCTACAACAGTCCCATATGGTTTCAAATCTGCCCTTGATTCCAAACAGCCCCCACACCGAGCCTCTTCAAAATTTCAAAGCCATCTGGTTGCCGGTGGCACAAATGACCTCTTGATATCCCTCCTCATACAAAGTGTGGATTTTTCGCTTTGGGAAACTGGACTTTCAGACTCCTAAGCAGTTATTAAAGGCGGAGGTAAAGGTATACAAAAAGACCTCATTACTTTAAGAGAAACATGCTCTAACCCAAGGCACTTACAAAAAAGTGAGTGGAATAGATTAGATTCAGATTGTATACCCTTGTTCCTCTGCCGACAGAAATTATATAATTTTGTCTACCCCCATGCATCATTTTGCTACAGAAAACATAAATTCCTAAATTCCAGATTGCAATTCCAAGTAGAAATAAATTAAACTTGAATACTTTAACATTGCATTTAGACTGAACATAATATTTTTGGTTAGATAGAAATTTGGCATCTTCTGCAAGTCATAAAACCTTTGAAGCATAAATTCTGATCATCACAATAGGTACTGTCACACAGCATCACCTCAGATATTGTCAAGGTACCATCTGGCATTAGTTATACAGCAGTAGATAGAAAAGGTGTTGGTCTAGCACCTAATTCTTAAAAGTATAGAGATCAGTCTTCATATCAGCACCGAGAATCATCCCAAGACAGGCCTTGTGTAGGGTATACAGGCAGAAAAACCTTTTGGGGGGGATTTACATAGAGAACCTTTACCCTGGTTATATCTGAAGAGAAGAAAGAATATGTACTTTTAAATTATTGTACCTTTATACAATTTGAATTTTTTGCCATGTGTATATATTCATTTTGTGTGGGGGGGGAGTAAGTAGATTAAAAAAATGAAGCTTGCCCACAACTTTTCAAATTTTTCCCCAATCACTTCTCTTAAATATTTCAATGTGAGAATACTTTTAAATATTCATATTATTCCACTGAAATCCATCCTTCCATTATGAATAACAGCCTTCTAAGTCCATAACCATACTCTTCCCTTAATATTCCAAACAAACTACCTAGAGAGACATGTCCTACTCAGATCCACCACACTCCAGGATGAAATTGTTTAGGATGATCTCGTATCTAGGAAACTTATTTGAGTCTTGGCTAAAACTATTTTAGACAAATATTTAGGATGGATTTTAAGAAGCTGAAGAGTCAATTATAGTAGGCTACTTAATATAAGAAATAATTCCAAAAATCTGGGACGATTTGTGCAATAAAAGTTTATTTTTTCTAATGTCACAGGTCAGTATGGGACAATTTAGAGACTCTGTTATGTAAAATGAGGGTCCAGGTTCCTGGCCAAGACTCCTCCACATTCAGCCAGCAGATGAGTAAAGAGAGAACATGAAACATAGTGTGAGAGTTTTTATGAGCCAAGCATGGAACTGGCATTTATAACTTTCAACCACATTTTACTGGCATCGCTCCGTCACATGTGACAACCTACCTTCCAGGGAAATAAAATTTAAGTATTTTCTCAGGAAGAAAATTTTGGTGAACACCATGGTAGACTGGATCCTTTTTCTAATTTCTTCACTCCCTGTATGTATCCATACCTTTCGCCATGTGACTTTGCAGTACTTAGGAAAATGAACAATGCATATTTCCCCACCTCATTGATATTGGCTTTGGCCGTATGATTTGCTTTCATCAATGGAAGTTAGCAGAAGTGACAAAAGCAAAAGTTTTAAATGTCCTCAGTAAGTTTGGCTTGCCCTTGCAATTTCTTGCATTAACCTTGAAAAGAATATGTCCCAAGGAGGATGAGAGACATGAAGTAGACCAAAACTTACATAGATGAGAGTCTGATGCCCAAACCAGCCAACCCACATTACGGAACAGTCACCCAGTTTAGCCCAGCCTAGATCAGCTAAACCGCAATTGGCCTGCTAACCTGTTAGATGAGAACAAGTTTGTTGTAGTAAGCTGCTGAGTTGAGGGAGGGGGCACAGCTTGTTATACATCATTATTGCAGCAGTACTTATCTCATACAGACACATAACAGTCCCTGCTTCAGTAGGTGTCTGTGAGTAATTAGAATTTCAAAGTACCTCACTGAACATCATTTTCAAAGAAATATTTCACCTACATTGTAATGCTAAATATTGCTATACTAGAATAAATATTGAGAGAATTGTGAAATCTATTCAAATTTGGTACAACAAAATGGCTTAAGACTAATAAAGGTAACCTTTATAACACACTGTTGTTTCACCATATTTTTCAAGTACTCTCTTGAATAATTATTTACTGTCCTTAAATTTCATGTAATGCTCATTTTATTTATTTTTTTTTTCAGCTCAGGAATCCATGTTGGCAAATGCTCATTTTAAAATTGAATATGTTTGTGAGAGATTAACAATTCTCCAAAAGCCATTTGCAAAATAGTGAAAAATACAATACCTATTCAACTATTTTAACTCTAGATGATCATCCAAAGACTAATTTCTTTGTGTCTGTGAATTATCTAGGTTTCTTGTCTTATAGCTGCTTTAGAACATTTATTTCATGGCTGGTTAGAACTTTCAACAAAGGATGGTAATAAGCAGACTTTTTTTTTACAGTAATCATGAACTAGATGATACTAGACATTTAAAATACACTCCTCCATTAACTCATCAACGTATCTTTATTCATTAGTTATCCTTGTCCCCATTTATAAATGAATAATCTGAACTTTTTAATTTTTTTCTAATTTTTCAATGCTATGTTCTGCTAATATGTGATGGAGCTGAAGGGCTCACCTTAACGCTAAGGGGTCTTTCTTCAAAGTCCACATTTCCTCCACAACACTAGGCTGTCTCCACAATTAATGTAAATTCAATAACTTTAGTTAATACAACAGAAGCTTAAAACATAAGCTAAAGTTAAGTTTAGAGATGAACAGGAAAAATATATTACCTATACATAGAGATATTTGTGATTTAGCTTTATTTTCTAAATTTTGCAATAAAATTTCAAAATAATGTTTAACCCACATTAAGATAAAATAATTCATACACATAGCCTAACGGAAGAAAGAGGAGGTCCATTTGTAGAATAAGAATCAATGGATTTCAAACCTCGAATTCACCAAAACTTATTATAAACAAATTTAAGAGGACATCCAAAGAATTTCCACAATCCTTTTCTAAAATATTACATGGAAAAAATTAACTTTATATAGGATACGATTGTGAAGGAAATAGCTTCCAACTTTATAAGCTATTCAGTTTAATCCATGGAAAGTATAGGTCTTAGCAAATGCAACAGTATAAATTGCAAGAGACTTTCTGTACCTGAAGTTTGATCAAAAAGTACCATTACCTCTCTTAACCGCCGTCTTATTTACCTTAACGATCAGAAAAAGACAAAACAAACCAATTAAAGATGAATCTTGTTTTAATTCTTGTATCAGTCAAATAAATGTTTAAGTCAACACAGAATGTTGAGTCCCACAGGGACTGAAGAATAATAGCATAGTAAGTGACTCTCAATGGCAACAACACTCAGCACTTCATGATCTCACTGGAATTCGTGACACCTGCTCCACCTATTGAGTCAGCCCTGTGGTGGGTGGGTGCTGGAAAAGGAAAAGCGGGTGACAAATGCAATTTCCATGGACCAAAATAGGTTCTGGCACATTTAGCTCATAAGACTTCTATTTAACTTTTCTGAGAAAATTTTGGAATAAAATATGTTTACCATGCAAAGTTTTTTTTTTAATAAAAAAATGCTTTTATAAAGGTTGAGATATAATCCTAGTTTCTATTGCAACCTAACTTCAAGATATAAAGGTATTCTGATTTTTCAATTACAGCCAGTACATAAGATAAGTTTCCCTCCAGGATGAGCTTTCTACTTTTCAGTAAAGAACCATCAACCAGGTGACAAATCAGCTTTAAACAGGCCTTAAATCAGCCCTGAATTTGAAGTAAGCTCTTCCCTGCCAAAAGTGCAAAGACATCTGTTATCTTTTCTCTAATTCTTCATGTTGAAATTGCAACAGCAGAGCAAATTCTTAGCATATCTCACTCAATCATTAATATATGGATAAAAATTACTAAAATTAATATCAGATATTCTGATTCCCAAAATGTTCATTCCTTGAGGTCTTTGCCTCTTTATGATAAAGTTGAATACATACATTCATATTATATTATCTATTTTAAGGCTCACCTTGGCCTTTATCTCTCTCAATTCCCATCTTATGTTAACTACTCTCAAATCCCATCTTGTGCTAAGTTGAATATATAATAAACATACAACTAAATCTTTCTTTAATAAATGCTACTTTCATTATTATATATAAAAATAATTGACTTAACATAATTCAGAAATAATCGGTTTTAATTTATCCCTTCAAGTTTTTCTCTGAAAATACTCTATTAGCTAAAATTCTCAAGATATGTTAATTCATATCATTGTGCACAAAATTATTTTAAATTTTATGATACTAGTAAAAAATCATCATTTTATTATTTGTTGTTTTGTGTTATTATATAGTTGATAACTAGCCATTGTTAGAAATATTTAAAATAAAAACACATGAAGGAACTATAATAATCTGCCCTCCAACATCTAAAGATATCTTTCAATGGAATAAGTTAATAAATATATATAATAAGTATAATTTATATTTACATATATACAATATTTCTGTAAAATTGGGATTATTCCTTATATTCTGTTTTATAAACTATTCCAACTGTGTTCTGTTTTTTTTCTAGTAATAATCTATTAAATCTCCAAACATATCACCCAATATTTAGAATGCCCAACCTCATAGACCTCTCCCGATGACCCATCATCATTTTTCCGTGTTTTTTCTTAAATGTAAAATATTATTGTCTGATGATTAATTTTATAGAATGATCTATAATTTCTATATAATTTATAGAATGATCAGAAATTTCTTTTAAAAATTACATTAATTTAAAGACAGCTTTCTGTCTTCAATGCACTTGATTTGCACAACTTATTCCTTCTTCAAGTTGTGATTTTTGTGCCTTTATTTCCAGAGGATGTGAGTAATCTGAGAATACTCTTCTGTTGTCCTCACATATAGAGTTCTTAGATCTGAAGAAACTCTCTGGATTTTAATCTAATATCTTTTATATGAGGAATCTGATATCAGCATGATTATCTTTTTCCTTTTACTCTAACCTATTTTTTATTCCAATCTGAATGCTTGAAAAATATTTAAAATTTTTTTAAATGCACAATAAAAATCTAGCACAGGTATAAATATAAGCTTTCTCACACAGATTTTGACTTGTGTTCAATAAACCTTTTGAATCCAATATTCAAGTCTTTGTAAGTTTAGGATAGCACACTATAATTATTTATTTAATCATCACCACTCCTTCACCAGTTCTATTTTTTCATTCTGAAGCTTTTAAAAACATATATTTATGTCATATATGTTGGGTCTATCCTCCATGTCATATCTTTTCCTTTTTAGTTAGAAGAACTAACTAACTAATCTTTCTTCAACTTTTCATCTTTTTCACTGATTCAATTTTTCAGTATTATCATGACTGTCAGTCAATACTGCCATTGCTTTAACAGAAGTTTTATGTACTGTACACTTTTTCTTATCTCATGTGGTTACCTTCTCTTTTAACCTTTTAGGAGTATGATTTTTTAAAAATTTTCTAAATGCTTTTTCTCTTTCTTGAGTAAGTTTATGGTGTAGGAAAAATTTGCTATGATTTTTCAGTGTTGTTCCTATCCTAGTGGGAAACTCAGAATGGAGAAAGTTAAGCATGTGTGTTCATGAGCCCAAAGACCTCAAAGACACTAAAGAGCAAGTTGTATCATTAAACTGATCACAGTCTCAGCCACTGTGCTATTACCCATTTCTTATTGAGATGATCTTTTCCATCACTTGCCTACCTCATTTGAAATTATATAGACTTCTAGTTTCAGAGAGATGATAGATGATAGATAGATAAATAGCCTGTTATAGTAGAAGCACTTAATAAATATGAATGATTATGATGATGATGTGCAACAGAAATCATGATTTCACAACACTATTGTACAAACCTCAATCCCATGTAGAAGCTTACAAACACTAAATGATATCGACATTGCTAGTGCTATGTTTACTTTACTTGGTGGGACAACCAACAATTTTCTTTTCAAATATCAGTAAAAGAAAATAATTGAGTTCATTTGATACCTGCTATAAAGCACAAAATAATGAACACGTACACTCTAGAATAGTGAATCTGAGCTTTCCGGAGATAAGAATCACTTGACCTACTTACAGAATAGAATAAACAGTCAATGTATATTTATAAAATTAATTTATAAAACACATGTTCCTAGATCATAAGCCCTCTTTAACTGAAATAATCATAATAAAAAGTTGTTGGCAGCAAAACTTGTAATAAATATTTCTAAATGGAGATTTAATTAATTGTAAAAGCAATGCATGGATAACCACTGCCAAAGTAAATAAATGCTACCAAGAACAAAGGCCTTCCATGCAATTTGCATTGCATTAACAGATCTCATTTTTACCATCAACAACACTTTACTAAGAACTCATTGTGAGCCCAGCATTACCACTACTCTCATTGCTACAGATGTTATAAACTGTATTTTCTCAGGTGGGTGGGAGGAAGGAGTGAACCATAAAGAAGAGGGAGGAAGAGCTGAGTCGTCTGGCTTTCTTTCCGCTTCATTTAGAGTAACTGGGGATATTAGGATTCCGACTCCATTTTTTTTAATTTTTAATTTTTTTTTAATTTCAGCATATTATGGGGGTACAAATGTTGTGTAGGTTACGTATATTGCCCTTGCCCCACCTGAGTCAGAGCTTCAAGCATCTCCATCCCCCAGAGAGTGCACACCGCATCCATTAGGTGTGTACATAGCCCGACATCCTATGAGTGTTATTACTATATGTGTACTTAAGTGTTGATAATTTAAAACCAATTTGATGGTGAGAACATATGGTGCTTGTTTTTCCGTTCTTGGGATGCTTCACTTACTAGAATGGGTTCCAGGTCTATCCAGGATAATACAAGAGGTGCTGTATCACCATTGTTTTTTGTGGCCAAGTAGAACTCCATGGTATACATATAGCACATTTTATTAATACACTTATGTATTGATGGGCAGTTGGGTTGTTTCCACAGGGGCAAGATGGTGGACGAGAAAAAACGCCAGGCAGAATGTCTCTGCAAGAAAGACAGATTTTAGAAGAAAGTGAAAAAAAAATAAACAGGCAGCCAAACAGACTGGATGAGGGTCAGAAGGAAGGGTGCCTGAAACTATAGGAGACTCCATGGGAAGAAGCCGTGGCAGAGAACTGGAAGGAGAAAGTCCCCTGAGAGGCTTAGAGACCAGTGACAAGGGTAGGTGGAATGGTTAAATTTCCCCTCCCTTGCATCTCGGACGACTGGTGGGCTCCTGAGTGGTTGGAGAGACCTGCCAACAATCAGCCCAGAGACAGCCGCTGCCAGTGAGCGGTGAGCCTCTTGTGGACGGGGCACCAGGCTCCCAGCTCCCTCAGGGCACCTCCTGTCCCTCATACCCCAGCCGAAGGGCAGGCGCCATATTGCTTCAATCTGCCCTTCCCCTTCCCTACCTGTGGCTGCTGAGAGAGACAGTTTATCCACTACTGGGAGGCATGTGCAGGGAACAGGACCTTTCCTTTTGGGGCCCTACAGCGGACTGAAGGTTACTCAGACTGTGAGCTCCCTACCCGCCAGCCCTTCCAGGTGCCGCTTGCCTGGTGACTCCAGAAGAGCGGGGAAAATCCTGAGGTGGAGAGACATCCAGCTTGGGCACCCCGTGAGTGACTTGAGACCAGCACTGCTCTCCCTGTCAGGGTCAGGGATTGATCTCCAGGGCCCAGGGGACAGGCCTGCGGACCGGAACCCGTAAGTACACCCAGGTCTCGATCACGTTGCCCCGGGGCACAGAAGGGATATTTGTGAAGGAGCCTACTGAGGTGCGTGTGCCTTCAGGGACAGATCAGCATGCTCGAGGGGCAACCCTCCTCCCACCTCCCGGGGGAAGGCTGTGTGCCCAGCCCAGGCTGCGATCCTGGGCGGGGAACCACCCGATCAGCATCACAGCCAGGGGAGATCCTCTGGCTTGAGGTCCTGCCTGCTGGCAGAGGCTGGGGAGGAACTGCAGAATAGGGGAGGGTGGAAAGGAGCGAGGCCTGCTCCAGACTGCAGTTCTCAGACAGCCCCACACCCATACGCAGACTTTTCAGCTAAGTGGGGCCATTTCAGCCCCTCCCTGGCAGCTTTGCCCAGAAACAGAGAACAGATCTTTGACTCCTGCTAACAGCATTTGTGGAGCTTGAGGGAAGGCTCACCCAACTACAGTTTTATTTGTTTGAAAATACTGATTTTTCCACCCTTCAAACTTAAATAAACATCACACATTTTCCCGGAATTACAGGGATTTATGAGAGTTCTAGTATGGAACACATTTCCCTGCCAAGATATGTCTACTGTCAGTCTCTTGTATTAAATTATTATATGATATCATATAATATAACATAGTATAAAGTATTGCCTAAATAAGATAATCTAAATTTAGAAATCCTAACTCTATTTATGTATTTATTTTACTCACAGTATTATGTTTCAAACTTGTCATCTTAACATTTTTTTCTCTTGTGCTTTACAAGTGTCTGGTATCACTTCTACATTTGTGAAACTCCACATTGAATATAGAAACCTATGAGATTCAAACACATGCATCTCTGATAAGACTACCAACAAATTCTGGTCCGTTTCTGCCATACATTATTTGATATGTCTCACTATAATAATGTTTAATATATTAACTCCAGTGCTATATTATACAGTTCATGTTAATCCTCCTTCGTTTACTTTTGGCCATCAAATAGCACATAGGTAAAAAGTTAATAAATATTTTTTTAAAATTAAGCTTGAATAAAATAGTTCAATGATAAAAGCTAAATAAGACACCACTGTGCTGTAATAAGGTTTTTAACTCTAACCTTTATTCCATGAAAGACAGGTTAAATTAACAGGCAAGAAATAACCACAGCATAATGTATATCTGAATAAATAAGAAACTGTAAAGCTATACAACACGTAGAAGATATTTTCTGCCATTAAAAATCAGGTAGAGACACTGAAGAAGGGTTTTTTTGCTTTTTTGTTTTGTTTTGTTTTGGTTTTGACACAGAGTCTCTCATTGTGTTGCCTGGGCTAGAGTGCAGTGGCGTGATCACTCCTCACTGCAACCTCAAACTCCTGGGCTCAAGCAAGCCTCCTGGCTCAGCCTCTCAAAGTGCTAGGATTACAGATGTTAGCCACCGCACCCTGTCTTAAAGAAAGGTCTTTTGGGTCTGTAAAACTCATCATGGAAAGCCTCTTATGAAATACTAGGTGGATCTTTATGTGAACAAGAAATAAACTTCCATCGTTTCAAAAATCAGGAAAGTCTCTTAAAACTCACCAGCTTCAAATGACAGCCACAGGCATTGAGCACTTTTAGAAGGGACTTTTACAATAAGCATTAGTCAATTTGCAGATAAGAAGAGACAATCCTCCATACTTCCAGCATTTCTTGCGTTGTGTGGATTTATGAAATAGTGAACAGCGTTGATAAACCTAAAACTATACTAATAGCATTGATGAAACCTCTGCTGATGAGGCAAAGGCCCTTAAAGACTGAATTTAAAGGTGTTAGGCTCTCTCTGATGAACAATTTAGCATTTATATTGAGGAGCAACTATAACAAGCTTAGAATAGCATGGGATGCTAAGATAATTCATATTAGAGGCTAACAAAAGAAACCAGATCCCAAAATACTAATGTCTCAGCTGCATATAGCCAGGAACCTCAGCAATATTCCAGTAATGAAAGGCTACTAGTCAACACTAGAATCAACATATAGACTGTTTCATATTATGTGTTCAGCTATTTCTACCCAATTTTTTGTTTTATTTATAAATATTATGCTTAATAGAACCTTTTCAAGTACTTTTGGCTTAAATTTCATTCTGCTTCCTAGATGCTAAGACTGAGGACTTTGGACGAATTCCTATTCTAAATGAAATTAGTCATGGCTAGAGGTTCTGCCTCACCAACCCAACACAAGTTTTTGTCATATGCCTTTGTGACTCTGTCCTGGGCCTTAACTGCACAAAGGCTACTCTCGCTGAATGATGTAGAGTTTAAGAAAGTATGTAGAATGTCCACTGGGAATTGGTCCAAGACCTAGATCTAGAATACTAGATACTAAAATAAATTGAGTATTATTAGATTACTAGATGACCTAATTTTTTTTCTATCTTCATTTCTCAATAGAATTTAATGAAATCGTTGTAAGCAACCACAACAAAGTAGAAAAGAGACCATGGAACCACACATATCTACTCATTTCTCTCAGTTACATCCCCTTTTTTCTGACTTCCATTGCTTTATTTAATTAACATTCTGTGATTCATCATTCTCATATATCTGGCCATGTCAAATACAAAATTTGCTCTGATTTGCATACATCCTATAACTCTTAGGCAGAAAATAATCCCTTTTTTATGCCTTCCACAACAAAATCATTCCATAAATTATATTTGACTTCTTTCCCTCCTCCTCACCTTGACTCTTATAACTCCATGCCTGAGGATGCCACTTTTATATATCTGAAAGCTACAGAGACACTGCAGACATGTGAATGCAGTTTTACCAAAACTATTTATAATAGTCCATGATCTTTATTTTGTTCAATAGGCAATAATTATGAATAATCTGAAAAGCATGAGATAGAATAAATTAATGTTGTCCTATAAAAGATGTGTGCATATTATAGTACCTGACCCTAACAAATTTACTGTATAACATTTAACTAACCTACAAGCCTCTGTAGATATTTAATGTACCACTAACAAAATGAAATCAATAATAGCAGCAAGAGTTTCTGCAGAACAACTAATGAAAATGTCTGCAAAGGAATATTTGTACTTTGTAAGCATGAAATGATCAATCTAAAAAAAATAGATTGCCTAGCTAGGTAACAGTGTGATTGTTTGAATTATCTTTTGATCAGAGTATAATTCTCTAAAGTAAAATGAATTTTTCTTGAAAATATACTCCTGTTTTTATGTAAGAATTTTATTTTCATGTTATATATTTTAGTTAACCATAGTAATGAAATAACTACACTAAAATAAAGTGGATGTTCTCAAGCCATGTAAAATGTAAGAGACACATTATTATATTCAGTAACAATAATGGAATCTACATTATAGAATCTTCTGAAAATTAGCCATGATCAAATTAGCAGGTATATCCTGGCAATAGTATTCCCATAATGACACAACTGCTATATTTTCTAGGGGAAGACTGGGTAGAAAACTTTAATACTATATCAAAATTCATTTAACAAGAGGACTTTTAACAGGCGTCTTCCATTGTGAGGAAAAAAAAAAAAGCAAATAAAAGTAAAACACCTGAAACTACATAGAAGCCCTCCACTGTGTTACCATGACACCAGTTATAGAAATCCGAGAGTGTTTAAATCCCGCCTCTGGCAATGTTATATATAACATGTGTAAATTGTATTCTCAACCCTTGAATTGAAAAATTTGCTTCTCTTCAGCTCTTCTCATGGGCCAAGAAAACAAAAATCTGCAGGAAAAAAGAAGTATGACTTGAACAATAAACATTATAGATATTTGGTATTTCCATCCCTGCATTTTGTATTCTGAGGCTCCTTTGTAACCTTGTGCTGCCAAAGAGAATAGAATTTTCCCAAAGCAATACTGGTAGTTGAGGCAATATTCCACAAATAAAGAAGTTCATTAGAATTAGGAAGGAACTATTTCCAGTTGGCAATTCACTCAGCTCTATAGCTGCATTTGCACCCAGTTCAGCCATAAACCATCACACTCCTGTTCTCTAGAGATACAACACAGGGAGCTCTTTGTTTCTGGGAAGAGACTTTCCAGAAAACCAACAAAGGTCTGTTAGGGCTTTTCCAGTAGAGGTTGGGTAAGAAAGCACAGGTAAAGGCAGAATGGGGCAAGGAACAGCAAAAGAGAATATGTGCTTTTAGCATAGTGCTAGGCTCTTAATAGATACTCAAAAATATTAAAGTAATATTTGTCATCTCTCCTTGTCCTTAAAAATCCACAGGAAGACATTCAAAATGAGTAACATGGACAACACCCACAATCATGTACATGCAAATCTGCACTTGAGTTCAATCCCAGGCATTAGCATTTGGGGACTGTTAAAAATATTTATAACTACCAGTTTCAATTGATAGTGTAACATATAATATTGCGAAGTGCTTTAAAACAGGGCATATGCATAATCACAAATAATGTTTCTTAAATTTTGGATCTGTGTTTTAAAAGTAATTTTGGCATTATCCTTTCCCTCACACTCTACAACTTACTGCAAATTTTTTAGGAAAATCCCTGGAAAACCACCAGGGAACAAAACATAACCATCCTAAAACACAGTCCCACTACTAGGATAATGAACCTTTTAGTTGAAGGAGAGCAGAAGATAAAATTTCTTGTAATTTCCCCCATCAGCTGTGGTAACAGAAGAGATGACAAAGTCTGGAGCGCCATAGCCCTCCCCTTGACATTTGTCTTGAGTCTAAGGAACCTAGAACGATGAAAAGGGTATGACATTTACTGGGCATATATTACAAGCAAAGCACAACACTTATGGCTTATATAGCATATATTTAATCTTTGCACTACTCTTGTGAGGTAGATCGTGTTTACCCCATTTTACCAATGATGAAACTGACATTCAGAACGATTAGGTTACATGTACAAGATCACACTGTTGGATAAAAAAGAAAAAAAAAAGGGCTCTGACTCAGTAGCAGCTCTTGTCACTGAAGTAGACTAGTTCTTGAGCAAGAGGTATCTGCTTGAGCTTTTTATGGCTTCTAGGATTTGTGGAAAGGGAAGCCCAGGTTCTTCTTCAGAACTCTGTCCAAGTAAAACCTGGAAGAAGAATATTTTGTTCTTATCAAATGCAGGATTATCAGTTAAAAAGATAGAACACAATGAGGACTTTTAATGAAAGAGAGAAGCCAGAGAAAGGGAAAGGGAAAGAACAGAGAGGCTCTAACCCTCAGGATGTCTGCCTTGGTAAATATGAAGAAAAGGGGAGCTTGGAATCCCCATCCTCTCGGGAGGACTCCACCAATCAACACAAAAATGTGGTCTAAAGCTCCAGGGCTTCAACAAGAAGAGATGAGCCCGTTTTCCCACTGTTCATTTTCAGCAGCTGATTGATTACAATATCTAGGATGCTAAAATAGCAAAGTGTTTTAGAAATCAAAGCTATTAGGTCAAACTATATGAAAATACCATTATTGTAGATTAAAAATGGTTGAATGATGACAATTTCCTATGGTTCAACCTAATACATTAAGTTGTTAACACCCGTGCAAACATAGGGGGAGACCCAAACAATGAGCAAACATACCAATAACTCTGGATCGTGTTAAAATACAAGCCTGGAGCCACAGAATTTCTCTGACCAAAGTTGATAAGCCGATAAGCCAGTTTGCAGGTAGGTCACTCCCAAAAGACAGGAGCTCAGAGCTCTGAAATTCAGGAAACAGCCCTTTACCATAACAGCAATTTGACACACTGCAAAACAAAATGCATGTGAACAAAAGTTCTGCTACTCCCATGCCAAGGGCAGTTTTTCAGGCTAAGATAGCTGATCTGTGCTTAACTACTGTCACAGCTGTGGCAAAGCTTTAGTTAGGACCTCAGTATAGTTTACATTCAGCCAATAATTGTGTGAAAGTACAGATTTAATTTTTAAAGAACAGGCCTTCGAGGTTTAGCATAACTAAGCCTGAATTAACATGTTTGTAACAAGGGCTGAGGCAAGCTGCTCACAGGCTGCACTGGCCAATTTCAGTGTACAACCAACCCCCTTAGGTTTTCTACCACATGCTTGAGAGGCCTGTTCTCCATGGCAAAGACAGAATATATCCCGTAGGCTCCCTATGCAGCAAGAGGCTGAAACAGCATTTAAATTTGATCCTTGGAGCCAAGGGGAAATACAAGCTTTCCAATTTCAGGAGAAGAGTTGGAATAAAATTCAGCTGATATCACTGTCATGCCCAGAAGAATGAAGAGGCAGACAAGCCCAAGAGGAGATCATCACAGCAAACAAGAATTCTGGATCTCTAAAATGAAAATCCACTGCCAAGTCCTCTCCTCTGATTGTATACAGTGTTGTGCACTCCTGGGAAAACTCGGGTTTTCCACAGATGGGCACTTGTGGCGTATGTTTTCCCTTCAAAGTACATTGTAAATGGACACTTTTCTTTCTGCTTCGCTTTTCCCCCCTCAAATTAAAGAGCACACATAGTGTGCTACACCCTGTCATAGACATTAGGTCCAGATTGCAGGTAATGGAGGACTAAGGGGAGAAGACATCTAAGAAATATTTTAGGAAGAAGCACATTACTCTGGGAATGGTGGATGAACAACATGTCCAAAGTAGAAAAGTTTGAGTAAGAGTAACACACCTCAAGTATACAGAAGTTAGGCAATTAAGACACTATTGAGTAAATGTATAATGGTTTAATTTATTAGAATCTAAGTACATTCAGAAGAATATAAATTTGTAAGAATTTAAGATTTTTGCTTTCTCCTTGAAGGGGTACATACCTCAGTGCTTGTCTACACCTTTCTTCTTCTCCATCCCTCCCCACCTTAAGTCCTAGATTATTTTCC
>NW_012148186.1:413938-415103 GCF_000956105.1 Propithecus coquereli
ACATCACATTGTAATTTGTGTAATTTGCTGTATGTACATTATAATTCAATCAAATTGTTTTTTAAATTTAGTATAGATCCCTAATTTTAAAAATTGGGAATAAATTTGAATTATTCAATCTGATAGGAGATATACGTAACTATCTTACAAGTAACATCAAAATTAATGTGAAATACTTACGGAGTCTTCAGATTAATTAAACAGGGACTTTTTTATATTGTTCTATGTAGCTGTAGTCCTTTAACTATCATTGTTGTACAGTTTCCTATTAGGGACTATACCATCATCCTATTATGGGACTATAATGCCATATCTATTCTACCATTAATGAATACTTAGGTAGTTTTTAGGTTTTTATTATTATTAGTGGTAACATACTATTAGAGTTTATATTTTGGAATAAGTACATGTGTACATTTTGGGGGGTATATACATAGGAGGGATAACTGAGCCATAAGCTAGAAACATATGAAACTTTTTTTATTTCCAAAAATGTAGGGGGTACAAGTATTTTTTGTTATATGGATGAATTGCATCATGCTTAAGCTAGGAATTTCAATGTACCTGTCACCAGAATAGTGTACATTGTACTCCATAGGTAGATTTTTATCCCTCAATCCCTCCCAGCCTCCCCCTGCCATCTTAGTTTCCAATGTCATCACAGATCTTTATGATCATATATATCCATTTAGCTCTCACTTATAAGTGAGAACATATGGTATCTGTTTTTTCATTCCTGAGATACTTCACTTAGAATAAGGGTCTCCAGTTGCATCCAAGTTGCTGCAAAAGACATTAATTTATTCTTTTTTATGGCTGAGTAGTACTCCATGATGTATATATACCACATTTTCTTTATCCACTCCTCAGGTGATGGGCACTTATGTTGATTCCATATCTTTGCAATTGTGAATTGTGCTGAGATAAACATTCAGGTGTAGGTGTCTTTTTAATAAAATGATTTCTTTTTCCTTTGCATAGATACCCAGTAGTGGGATTGCTGGATTGAATAGTAGGTCTATATTTATTTCTTTCAGGAATCTCTGTACTACTTTCCATAGCAGAGACACAATTTTACATTCTCATCAACAGTGTATAAGCATCTCCTTTTCACCACATCCACACCAACATCTATTGTTTTTGACTTTTTAATAATGGCAATTCT
>NW_012148186.1:415193-418859 GCF_000956105.1 Propithecus coquereli
TTTTCTTTCCCAAAATGCAGTTAATGAAAATCAACTTTCCCAATTTTGCCCATATTGACTTTTTTATTGAATGCCCTTGTTAGGTCGTATCTTAGACGTTGTGGTGCACACATGAAATTTTTCCCAGTCAAATACCTTCTTGTCCATCCTTTGATAAAGCATACATATTTCCCTTTAGGAAACTGTCTTTTAATTCCCAGTCTTTTCCCCTTATTGTTTATGCCTTGTACAGTTTCTTCAACAGCGGGCAAAGTATGTTTCCCTAACTTGGGATATTGTGATTGGCTGTGTTATTTGCTTCGATCAATGGAGTGTTAACAGACATGGTACAGAGGCTTCAATGTACCTGTACCATTGCCCCCAGGGCTCTTCAGCCATTGCCATGAACAGAAGATGCTCCAGGCAGCCCACAGACCCCAGAACAATGAGATACCCGTGAAGCTGAGCCAAAACACCTGGGGTGAGCTCAGCCAAGATCAGCCAAACCCCAGCTAACCCACAGAAACATGAACAAACAATAATCACTTATTGGTATATGACAGTAATACTTTTTAGTTCTTTGCTATGCAGTATCATTGGCACTATATCTATCTGACTGATACAGAAACCAGTCCTTACCTTTTTGAATCCTTATGAAGCTTTCAGTAAAGATTCTCTGCTCCCACTAGAAAGAGATGGACACATGACCAAAGCTAGGTCAATCTGACTCCATCTTCCAAGAATTTTAATCAATGCAAATGACAAAGACTGAAAACAGTTGGAGACATTTCATCCTGGGATTCTGCAGAGACTGTGCAATACTTCTTAAAACTTAAATGTCTAAAATTGCTATGGTTCTTGACTTTTCCAAGACTACTTCTTCAGATTTTCTTCTTTACTTTAGTGAGCTAGCACACATTAGTTAAATTCATTCATTTTTTCTTAAATTATTGATTAATTTTCTGTTGCTGGTAACTCAAAATCCTTAATTGATACAAGAAACTCAATTTTTTAATCTTTAAATAAATTAATTAAATAGCAAAAAAAAGTCTATCATTGTTTGCATTTTCCAAAACTAATTAAAATTCACCATGAAGTGGAAGTTGCCTACTACCATGGGAACTTCTCCAGAAGAATTAAAAAAAGAAATGCTTCAACATTAGGTAATTTACATATGTTCTTTATTTGACATAAGAAAATGAATAGGACCTGACAATGAATCTTTTTTGTCCTACAATATTAAGAAAAGCATGTGAACCCAAGAAATATTTCATAGATGTTATGTTCTTTATTTCATTACTGTAGCTATATATTACGAAATCAAAAAGCACTTTTGAAATGGCATGTAACATGACAAATATAAATTGAGTCAAAATTATTATAAGCTTACTTCAAATAACTTATGAAAATGCTAATGTTTATTTTAAATAATGATATGACTTCCATTTCCAGCAATATGTTGATCAAAATAATATGAAAACTCATCTGCTACCAAACAGCTAGAAATATGGGATAAAATTTTATAGCATACTTTGAATCACATAGCCAATATTTAAATTATAGTTGTGAGAAATCCTTAGAAAGCAAAATTGGAAAGAGAACTAAAAGTAAGGGAGGAACTACATAAGCTGATAATTTGGCTGGGGTAGAACGAGTACAGTTAATTCCTCTCCTTAACAAATAAAGGATCTTCGATTTTAATGTCTAGATGAGAATAATCCTCTGTGTCTAAAAGAGACAAGGGATTATTAGTGATAGTCCCTCATGAAGCTGAGACACTCACACTCAGTGAAAGAGTAGACACTTGTAGATAAAGAGAGACTACAAATATACTTTTCTTGGAATCTGGGTGAATAAAAAACCATATCTGAGAATTCAAAATAGTCCTGAGCCTAGCATGGATTTGAAGTTCAAAAATCAAACTTTCTAACTCCATGGTCCTTAAATTACAAAATTAATATAAGCAACACTACTGGTTTGATTAAAATGCTTTTAGCACATGGCATAAGCTACTGTAGACACCCACATATAGACAATATTAACCATAAATAGCGAACAGTGATACAATTATAGCAAAGATTAAAAATACTAAGAAAAAACTAAGAACAAAGTTAACCAATGAATATGAACATTTAATTAAAAGTTACATTTTTAGAAAACGACAACTTACAAACATAGCTCAATAAAAGACCTCTAACAATTACAGAAATTGAAATGGTCTACATTGGTGTTTCTCAGCCTTGGCACAACTATTGTTTTAGACCAAATAATTATTCGTTGTTAGAAGCTATCCTATACATTGTGGGATGTTTAGCAGCACCTCAGGCTGCTATCCATTAAATGCCTGTAGCACCTTCATATCTATATATTTTCTCCAGAAAATTTTGTCTCTAATCCTCATGGCTAACTTTGAGGGGTTTGAGACTTCAGTAAAGGAAGTAACTGCAGATGTGGTGGAAATAGCAAGAGAAAAACAGAAGTATAACCTGAAAATGGCCCTGAATTGTTGCAATCTCACAATCAAATTTGAACAGATGAGGAGTTGCTTCTTATGAATGAGCAAAGAAAGTGATTTCTTGATATCGAATCTGTTTCTAGTGAAGATGCTGTGAACATTGTTGAAACGAAAACAAACAACTTAGAATATTCCATAAAGTTAGTTGATAAAGCAATGGCAGGCTTTGAGAGAACTGACTCCAATTTTGAAAGAATATCTACTGTGGGAAAAATGCTATCAAACAGTATAGCATGCTACAGAGAAATCTTTCATGAAAGGAAGAGTTTATCAATGTGGAAAAATTTATTATCTTGTTTTAATAAACGGCCATAGCCACCCAACCTTCAGAGACCACTACCCTGATTAGTCAGCAGCCGTCAACATTGAGGCAAGATTCTTCGCCATAAAAAGATTATGACTTGGTGAAGACTCAGATGATCCTTAGCACATTTTAGTATGTACATTGTTTTTTTCAGACATAATGCTATTGCACACACAATAGACTATAGTATAGTGTGAACAAAGCCTTTATATGCACTGAGAAAACCAAAAAATTCTTGTAACTCACTTTATTTCAAAAGTTGGTTTATTGCAATACTCTGGAATCAAAACCAAAATATCTCCAAGCTATGTTTGCACAAGTTCTCTAAAACTAAAGAAATAATCTCTTTAGAAGCCTGTGCCTGAGACTCAAGAGAGATTTCATTTTGTTCAGTGGGCATTACATTAATGTGAAAATCTCATAAGGGCAGAATGACACTTAGGTGTGATTTCTTAAGAAAGATGAAAAAGTTCTTAAAATTAGAAAACTTATTCTTTCAATGTACAAAAAGTACATCACAACTGAAATGAAAGCATCCTAGGAATTCAAGAACAGATATTAGAAAAAAATATGATTTTAATTTACCATATTGTTGCTACTACAGACACATGCAACAACACAGATGAATTTCACAGATGTAATGTTGAGCAAAAGAAGTCATAAACACAAATAAATATGATATTACATTTATGTAAATTTTAAAAACAGTCAAAAATGGCATATAATGTTAGAGGTAAGACTAGCAATGATCCTTGGCAGATGCAGGTAATGGGCAGTGAAAGAAACAGGGCATGGAGAAGGCCACTGGAGCCCTGATAACATTATGCTTCTTGATTTGGGGGTTTTAACTTTGTGAAAATTCAATGAG
>NW_012148186.1:420204-422907 GCF_000956105.1 Propithecus coquereli
TTTGCTGATTTGTTTGAGTTCTTTGTAGATTCTGGATATTAGCCCTTTATTGGATGTATAGTTTGCATTATTTCTCCCATCTATAGGTAGTCTGTTTACTCTGGCGATTATTTCCCTTGCTGTACAGAAACTTTTTAGTTTAATTAAGTCCTATTTATTTATTTTTGTTGTTCCTGCATTTTCTTTTGGGGTCTTACTCATAAATTCTTTGCCTAGGCCAATATCTAGAAGAGATTTCCTGTGTTTTTTTCTAGATTTTGAATGGTTTCAGGGCTTACATTTAAGTCTTTAATCCATCTTGAGTTAATTTTTGTATATGGTAAGAGACAAGGATCTAGTTTTGTTCTTCTGCATGTGACTATCCAGTTTTCCCAGCACCATTTATTGAATAGGGTGTCCTTTCCCCAGAGTGTGGGGAAAAATCAGTTGGCTGTAGCTATATGGTTTTATTTCTGGGTTCTCTATTCTGTTCCATTGGTCTAGGTCTACTTTTTTCAACAGCACATCAAAAAGTCCACCATGATCAAGTGGGATTCATCACAGGTATATAAGGATGGTTCAACATATATAAATCAATAAGTGTGATTCACCACATAAACAAAAACAAAAATAAAGACCATATGATCATCTTAATAGATGCAGAAAAAGTGTTTGATAAAATTCAGCACCTCTTCAGGATAAAAATTCTCAACAGACTAGGCATAGAAAGAACATACCTCACAATAATAAAAGCCATATATAACAAACCCATGGCCAACATCATATTGAATGGAGGAAAATTGAAAGCATTTCCCCTAAGAATCAGAACAAGACAAGAATGCACACTGTCACCACTTCTATTCAACATAGTACTGGAAGCCCTAGCCAAAGCAATCAAGCAAGAGAAAGAAATAAAGGACATCCAAATTAGGTCACACTGTCCCTGTTTGCCAACAATATGATCTTATACCAAGAAAACCCTAAAATCTCTACCAAAAGACTCCTAGAATTGATGAATAAATTCAGTAAAGCTTCAGGTTACAAAATCAATGTACACAGATCAATAGCCTTTCTGTGTACTAATAACAGTCAAGCTGAGACTCAAATCAAGAACTCAATACCATTTACTGTAATTACAAAAAAAAAAAAAATACCTAGGAATATACTTAACCAAAGAGGTGAAAGATCTCTACAAGGAGAACTACAAAACACTGATGAAAGAAATCATAGATGATACAACAAATGGAAAAATATCCCATGCTCATGGATTGGAAAAATCAATACTGTTCAAATGTCTATACTGCCCAAGGTGATTTCCAGATTCAATGCAATTCCCATCAAAATCCCAATGTTATTTCTCACAGATCTAGAAAAAAGAATCCTAAACTTCATACAAAACCAAAAATACCCCAAAGAGTCGAAGCAATCCTAAGCAGAAAGAACAGATCTAGAGGCATCACATTACCTGACTTCAAATTATACTTCAAGCCTATCATAATCAAAATGGCATGGTGATCATATTGAACCTTAGTAGATACTATCAAACAGTTCTCTGAAGTGGCTAAACCAATCTACTCTTTCACTAGCAAGGGTTGAGAGTCTCAGTAGACCCACTTTCTCTCCAATACTTTATTGTTTTATCCATTTTCCCCCATTGTGATGAAGGGGAGTTTTACTTTATAGTTCTCTGATAAGTAGTAAAATTTAAAATGTAATGTTCATGTAGATATCTTTCATAAAGTTTCTCCTCAAGTCTTTTCCCCAATTTCACATGGGTTGTTTGTCTTTGTCTTAGAGTAGTTTTTTTTAAATATATTCTGAACAGATTTGTCAAATATCCTATTGATAATAACTGTTTTTGACTATTTGAGTTGCTGTTTAGTTCTTCTAATGGTATTCTGTTTTACCTCCATGTCATTTTATAAAATATCATTTTCACTAGGAAAAAAAAAAATCTAAAGAAAAACAAAATCATTTCTATGTTTCACCTCTCACACACCAGGACAAGAGAGAAAGTTGAAATTGCCTTCCCCATCAACACCGGCCCACCCCAAATCTTTCCCTGCCTCTCTCCTCTCACATTCTCCACCCCATACCCACCTCCATTTCTCTGGGAGATGTATTTGGAACTGCTGCATATTTACTTAATAGCTTAAACCATCTCTTTTACTTATGCAAGAATTCATCAACATGAAAAGGAGTGAGGGATCATCTCTCACGTCTCATAAACACTTCGTTATTTGCCTGTGGTATTTGAAGATAACAAAACAAAACATATACTTACAGAGTGTCTTCTCAGTAATTACTGCTGGTGTTGTCAATTCCAGACTGCCTTCCTGCCTGTATCTGAAATATATTCTGAGGCTGGAAACTCCAAGATCAAGGCACCAGCAGATCGGGTGTCTGGTGAGGACTTGCTGTCTGCTTCATACATGGGGCCTTGTTGCTGTGTCCTCACAGGATGGAAAAGGGCAATATTTTTTAATTAATAGAATTTCTTCATTGTAATATTTTATGTTATCCTTTTTTACTGTTAACATTTTTTGTATCTTGTTTACAGTAAGACCACAAAAATGTTCTGTTTTCCTCTAAAACTTTTATTGTTTTACTGATAGCATTTACATCAAAAAGTCTATTGGGGATTAATTTTTGTGTCTATGTGAATACATATATGTATTTTTTCTATATAGGTACCCAGTTGACACAGCATTACTTATTTAAAAC
>NW_012148186.1:432122-440164 GCF_000956105.1 Propithecus coquereli
TTCCCCGCACTGTAACACTAATCTTTCTCCTAGTTTTACAGTTCCTCAGAAGAAAAGCTCAACTCCATAGAAGAGAGGATTACATATCTCTGGGAGTTCACAGAAAAGTTGTAATTTGAAAGCTTTTATAGTTATTAATAAGCAGATCTTCATTCATCTCATTATATCATAGCTATATAAAATGCACAATTTTGTAGCTTTAAAATTTGAGTTAAGATCTACAAAAACATCTATTAAATCTCTTCAGAAATTTACAATAATCCTATCAATTTTTAGTTTAGGAATTCTATTAAAGTGGTTAAGTCACTGATACTCTTACCAATGGACTCAATGCCAGTCCTAGTGATTTTGAGTCAATAGCGCATGTTCCTACATGAATGAGAGCAAATTCTTGTCAATAAAGAATGAACCTTCTTGTGTGCTGTAAAACCTACACACAATTTATCACATTGAATGGTGTAGCTTTGATGTTGTTCAAGGAATGCACGTGTGACAAAGATGAACAAGAAATTCAACAAAATTTAAGGAAGATGATTGTGTGTGACTCACACCTGTCTTCCTTTTGAGACAAATGGCATATTTGTAATAGCACAGAATTTCCAGTGCACAGATAAATTTTTGAGAATTTTGATCGGTATGTCTAAATTATTTTTTTAAAAAATAATAGTAGTCTCCAATTTACCCAAAACAAGTATCGGCATGACAGGCTGACATTCACTTTGAAGTAATGCTGACCTGCACACAATTTGTTTAAGCAGAAAGATGTCTAAATATCCAGTTCTACATAGACTGCAGTATACGGTCATGAACTTAGTGAACAAAAGTGTCTGTAAGAAGAACTTGGTGTATACTAATTAAGAATTATAAGGTACTTTGAAATGCATGGAAAAATGAAAATATGGAGTAAAAAATGGCAACTGAAATAGAAAGTAATATCTGTATGCTAATAAACTACCTATGTTTATTCAGACTTGAATAAAGAAAATATTGATAATATTATTTTCAAATATGTCATGCAATTGTGGGAGAAGCTGGGGAAGTAAACACTGGGTATGGGAGATGGGAGGTTCAGAGAAAGAGTTACCAACCACTCGATCTACTAAACCAACCACTTCTAACCATAAGGGGGCCACCAAGGGGAAGCTCATGGGAGACCTACAAGCAGTTGTGTAGTTTGTATAGCTACCTCCCCACTGGGCCTACAGCTGTACATCTGGGGGTATATATGGACCCACTGTTGGTCAACAGAAACAGTAATTGAGAAGAACAGGACACCTGTCAGAGGAAAGAAAAGACAAACTACAATCTACCAGGCAGCTCTGTATCTGCCTATGATGAAATCTAACAACAAAATGACCTTCAGAGAGTAACAGCTGCTGCCTGAAATCCACCTTCCCAACTTTGCCTAAGTTCCTAATTTTATCAACTCTGAACCAGACTCATTGGCAGGAGGGTATTCTGGAAATATACTGTAGTTCCCAGGTTAATCAAGTTAAGAGGCAAAATATACAAAAGGAACTATCAAAATTAAATGTTTCTATTTTATATATTATATACAATTATGTGCATTCTCCTCATTTGTAGTTTGTATTGTTACTTAAAATAGTATTAAAGCAATAATTTCTCAGTTTTATTTTTAACAAAGAAACAAGGGATAAGAAATAGCTCTTATGTTGATATAAATTTCAAAACTTACAATTTTAGACCCTCTTTCAAAATTAAAAATACTTCCACTTACTGGATGACAGAAAAGCAAAATTTCTATCTATATGTATGTATCCTGAAAACTTAAATGTTAATTTTCTAACTTTTTTTTTCAGGATCTCATTCTCTCACCTGGGCTACCGTGGGGTGTCATCATAACTCACTGCAACCTCAAACTCCTGGGCTCAAGTTATCCTCCTGCCTCAGCCTCCCAAGTAACTTGGACTACAGGTACGTGCCACAATGTCTGGCTCATTTTTCTTTTTTTTTGTAGACACAGGATCTTGCTCTTGTTCAGGATGGTCTCTAACTCCTGGCCTCAAGCAATCCTCCCACCTCAGCCTCTCAAAGTGCTAGGATTACAAATGGGAGCCACCACACTTGGCCTAATTTTCTATCTTTTTCCATCACTCTAGAAATTAATTTGTAATACATCACTGATCAATAATATATAAGTAGGAGGGCATGAGTTTTATAATGTTTGGGATATAACTATAAGATACTAATTTTTCCTCTTGGAGAAAACCTTGTTGAATTGTAGGGCTGTTTTATGGCTTGGGTTGACCTTGACTCTTTTATGTAAATATGAAAAAAACATATTTATCTGAATTTACATATTGAAATCCATAGAAGGTAATAGGCTATAATATTTTAATTTGATTTCAAAAACTGGGTAACTTTTAAAAGATCTCATCAGGCATATCTGACAGCACTGTTGCGATATACACTGTACCCCTTCTGTTCAAATTTGTTTTTGTTCAAGGAAAGGAAAAAAGAGAAACCTTATGTACCTTGTTGCTCTGTGAATTCTCCAGCCTGCAAGTGTCTGAGAAGCTGCCAGAACCTTTGATTTGTTTTGTAATCTTTAAGCTCTTTAAAAGAACCTTGACATTCTGCTTACCTTCTTCATTTTAGCTACCTATTAAATATCAGACTTTAATGATTTTTTAACTATAACTGTAAAATTGCTTTGCTCATCCTTCTGATGTCACAGCCTTTATAACACAATTCTTCCCTTTCCTTATTTGCTCTAGGGTGACATTGAGAGTGCAGACATCAAAATCCTTTTTTGTTTTCTATTCCATTCTCTGGACACACAATGCTCCTTCCAGAATCCTTATGTTTCCTCAAATTCACAAAACTGCCCCTGACTTTAAGTCACTACCCAAAAAAAAGTCATTTGGTGAGCTGATTTTCTCTCTCACACACAGCGCATACAAAGCACCTCATTATGTCTTGGTAAGGCCTAGTAAACTGCAGAGACGTGATAGCCACTGAGGAGCCTCTGCACTTGCAATCCCAATTTCTTCATCCTTTCACATGTACTTCTCTAAGGAAAATACTCTCTAAGGTGAAGGGGACTCGCAGGCACCTTAAGTTGAACTCCCTCTCTTCCCCATTCCCTGCCTACTATAACTACCTTGTCAGCCCCATCCTGCTATATCCAACACTGCTTTCCTGATATCACTCTCATACAAATTTCTTATTCATCCATTGAACCTTTAAAAGAAACCATTTGTATTTAGTAAGCTCCTTTCGTATATTTCTCATCCTCTCTGGAAAAGGATTTTATTGATCCATGAATGTCATGACATTTCTAAGATGATGGCAGTTATAGAATTTTTAACATGAGCAAGACTTGGTTTGGGACAAGGCAGAAGACAGACAGGGAGCTGACGATGACACCATTAACACCATAGAATATTGGGGTGTCAGAGAGTGCATGTGTATACACTAGCAAGGTTCAGTAAATATCAACCCCTTAAAATAAAACTGGGCTAAGAATAAAGCAGTGACGAAGCATGGTATTTATTCTTAAGAGAAAAATAAAACCATCATTAAAACTGCTGCTGAAACTTTGGATTTGTACTTGACACTTTATATCAATGAGCAATAAATCTAGTGGAGTATGTCTCCATACTGTGTGTAATTAATTTACACATGTATAATTATTTTGTATTATGTTATACGTATACTTTTTGCTTTAGGGTAACATTGAGAGTGTGGACATCAAAATCAAAATCCTTTTTTTTTTAATCTATTCCATTCCCTGGACACACAATGCTCCTTCCAGGATCCTTATGTTTCCTTAAATTCATATTTTTCCATATAATAAGAAAATAGGAAATTTGTAGGTAAGGCCAGTCAACTGGTACATTAAATTATGAGAAAAGGATATTCATTTAGGAGAGTTTGGTGCCTAAGATAAATGAGAAAAGGGGAAAGAGTAAAGAGTAGTGAAATGGGAGACAGGAAGTTTACTCAAGATATTAGATGGGGCCTGAAAAATTAGTGGCTATAAAAACCAGTAAAACATAAGAGGGGAAGCCTACTTTTATAAACAATGCAGTGATCTAGCACCTCTTACACTTTCCTGGATTAAACTTAAGCCCATTATCCAAAGTGGGGCACCACAATAGCAGAAGAACGGGATCCATTTGTGATGGTTAATACCATCATATTGGTATTAACTAATCAACACATAAATGCACATATCAGAACAACACCTATTGGATGTTGGGGAAGGGGGAGGGCGGCGGGAGGAGGGGGGAGGAGGAAGGAGGGGACGGGTATTTGTATACACAAGGAGTGCAATGCGCACTACCCGAAGGATGGACATATTTGAAACACGGACTTGGGGGGGATCCAAGGGCAACACACGTAACCTAAACATCTGTACCCCCATAATATGCTGAAATAAAAACAAAACAAAACAAACAAACAAACAAAAAACAATGCATATATTTTTTATTTTGACTTTCTTGGAATAAATGAAAATAAATTTATTCTCGACTGCAGTTTACCCAAAGGTTTATTAACCTTAGCTTTGTAGCATTTGGATAAAGAGCTTATAAAATGCCTATCATTCATTGGCCTGAGGAGCAAGAACTTCTTGTCTAGGATAACTCAGGTGTCTGCTGTTGACAACAGTTAGTCGCTAGATTTCCTCACAATGCAGTTTAGTTAGGTCATTCTGCAAATTATCTGTCCCTGCTATGTCCATCAGTAAGACATTCTCAAACGAGGTCAAAGTGTTAGTAATTTTCAGTGAATAAGCAGTTGTGGCAATCAGGTAAGAAAGAAAAAAGCAGGAGGAGAGAGCAAAAGCAAAGAATGCCACTCTAATTAATTCCACCCTGTAGCAGAGACTCCTGCCTAAATAATATGAGAGTTAATCAGCATGTTCTAAGCAGTACTTTATAGAAAAAATTTTAGTTATGAATTTTTCATTGCAGTACATGTATCAAAGCAATGCTTCAGTTACTGATTGGTTTCAAAAAGTGAGTATGTTCCATCACAATATACTCACCATAGCTATTTCATTTAGTTAACACTCTAGTTTTGTATTTTGAAATAAAAGAATGTATACTGTGGTATCACAACAAAATGTCATTTTTAATATTCAAGCTTCTCAATTTTTTTCCTCAGAGGTTATAATTACAGTTAAAGAAAACTTCCTTAGGAAGTGATCAAGAGTTGGCTTGAGCCAAAGAACACTCCTGAATTAGGTTTTGGGAGAAAGCTTCAAAATCTCATTCTGATGGTAGCTAGTTGTGAAAGAATTGTTAATATAATCTGACAAGTGTACACTGAGCAAATACTATGTCCTACACAATGTAATGAAATTTTATTATATACAAAGATGACTAAAGCTGGCTTCCAGACTTCAGGAAGATGATAATATAGTAGGCTTTTTTCATAGGACCTCTTAAATGGCCTTGCCTTCTTTTCGGTCAGTTTTTATATGTACTGAGAATTTCTCCAGCAAATTATAAGAGATAGGAGCAAATATTTTCCATTAAATTTTTACACACATTATGAAAAAATCCTCTGATGTAACTATCAATGTATCAGCATGAACTTGAAAAAAATCATATGGCAAAATCATAAGTAAATTATTTCTAAGGAATTCATCTATGCAAAAAGGGTACTTATTGTCCAAATAGCAACCCTTTAGTAAACTACAGAGTTGAATGCTTAGAGTTATTAAACCAAGTCCAGCTTTCTTGCTAACTCTGAAACTGAACAATTTTATCTGGGAAAAGATGTAGCCAACTTGGTAGAACCAATTTCAATCCAGTAGAAAATGTTTTTTACAAGCATTTACTTTGCCACCTGGGAGCCCAGTACCCTCCCCTATGAAAAGTGCTGAAGTAAGTCCAATTTGTCCCCTGTGGGAAAGACAAAATTTCATCTTGCCAGCTAGAATGAAATGGCAGAGATGATCAATGTTATCAGACAAATCTAGCAATTTCTACACCCAGATACCCACCATTGGAACTTCTATGTGTTTCACCATCCCCAGCACCCTCATTGTTCAGACTGCCTTTGCGGGTTGGGGTGGGGTGGAGGGACAATTGTTCTCCAGCTACCTGGTTCATTTAAGCACGTGCTCTATACAGATTCTGCTCTATACGGAGCAGAATCATTCTTGCATCAGAAACCCAAACTTTAGTATTTCTAGTTTAAATGCAGTTGGGCAGAATTAGTGATGCAGTTTATCCTCCCCTAATTTTTCTCTATTTATAGCCTCACCCAGTGACAGGTCTGATGCGCAGGAATGGGCTCTTACTCAACACATCTGCTCTCCATGTGTTGCTGAGTCACACATACTTTTTTCATTACCAAAAGTAACAAATATTTATTTTCTCCTTGACAGTCCCACAGAGTTGTTGCAACAGAGAGAAAAACAAGTGAGATTCCGTTCAGGTTCGCTCATTAAAAGATCACTATTGGTGCTTGTGCCTCTACTACTAAGAGAGTTGTGGAAACCTTGGAATGTGTCCAGAGTAGAGCCATGGAAATGATTAGGAAAGAGGATCTGTGAGAGAAGGTTAAAAGAATTGATATGAGCCCAGAAATGAAATTGTGTGGAATTACAGATGAATCTTTCAGGCAAAAAAACAAAAATTGAGAAAATAGTCTACAGCTGAGTTCCCTCTAAAGCAAATTTTATAAACCTTACAGAGGCTTCAGGGGACATTTGAACCCCTCTCTCCAAATATTATATCCATATCTATCATTAATTTTCATACGAGCCTGGGATATAATCATACAATATTACTTAAAGGTAATGGCATAAATTATATTTTTTTCGTGACCATGTCAGAGGGCAGAAGTACAAAGTGAGAATTTTCCATTCTTTCTTTGTAATTTTCTATTAGTAATTCTTTAAATTGCAAATTGCAACTTTGGACTTACACATCAAACCACGTCTGACCTAAAGGACAAGGAGTGAAAATGAATAGGCTAACCCACATCATTTCTCTGAATCAGGTTTATAATTGAATGGCACTTTAAACCTTATCTTTAGTCTTCTCAAAAGTCTTATCAATGAATGTCACCCTGATTTGATTGACTGATCTTTGTTTCACACCCTTCATAGCGTAGCCCAAAATAGCTACTGGAAAACACTACAAACTTGCTGAGTTTTAGCAGTCACCAACTTTACATTGTCACAATCTTTTGTGGGTGAGTTATAATTGGGTTTATTTATTAACTATGAAAGCTCCTGAAAGAAAATTTCACAAATCATGCTGCAGCCATCGTATCTTGTGACTGCTTCTCTCTTAGAAAAGACAACACACCTAATCCACTGTCATGAAGGATCATTGCTTAGAAAGGAATTTTACGAACTTTAAGGAGATTGACTTCATACTGCGACAGCGAATTTGCCTTTTCTTTAAACTGGCTTATTTGCTCTCTTAATTGCACATGTGTGAAATCACAAACATTCACAGGACAGGGTCTACAAAAGCATATTTGCTGGTATAAGGATTCCTTTCCTTATATAATCTGGTAATGGGCTTAACATGGTTACACACATTTTAAAAAACCTCCTTCTATCAAGGTGGCCTAAATCAAAAAGAATGTTAGCTGACTTGAACATCAGCTGCTGCTTCGTGACCTTGATTGCGTTTAGATCACCTACATTCCCCTTGCTTCAGAAGAACTCACATTATGCTAATGACCCTACTTCCCAAAATATCTAACCCTCTCACGTCTAGTTAAGCTAGTGCTGTACCAAAAGCATAGATCACCCAAAGGCTCAGGTGCTTACAGAAAATGCATCCTTTCTAATAAGTCATTTTGGCTTGCCACCGCGAGTGTTCATGCATAAAACATACAAGCCGAACTCAAGAATTTTCATAAAAACATGTTCCCAGAATAATTTTCATGACTTTAAAATCAAGTATTTTAAATTGTACACTCAATATAATTTGGGAACATAGCATTCGTTAAAATACATTTAAATAGTTTAAAAAATTATTTTTCTACCTATGCCTTAGCTAATGCAATCTCTGGTGTTTACCATTCCAAATTATATTAAATAAAAG
>NW_012148186.1:441960-443095 GCF_000956105.1 Propithecus coquereli
CAAAGAAAGACCCAATAAACAAAAGAGAAAACTCTGATAGTATGTGCTCCATTTGAGCTTCTTTACCACTGGTCAGGGAAAGATTACAAAAATCTGTAAGTAAATGAAATGTTTAGAAAACATTATAAAATCAACTGACCTACTGGTAATCTCTTATTTAGGAATATAAGATGTTAGATGAGGAAGAGAAGAGGAAAGAGGAAAAGAAGAAGATGGTGGAGGATGAAGTTTTTTGAAGTGCTTATTAGAACTACTAAATTATATGTCAAATATCTACGCTATGGGAAAAGCAAATTTCACAATATTTTTTATCAATTCTGTATTCACATATCTGATCAAGGCTAAATCCTGAAATGGGTAGATAAAGCAAAGATATGAAAAAAACAAGAAGAGAACTCAAAGATAAGAAAGTCTATATAAATGTCAATGTAATTCATGCAAAAAAACTTATTCATATTGAGATCCTAATTCAGTAAGAAATGTTAACTCTACTTGAAAAGCAGATTCGTCCAGTCTGGTATTACAGATTAGTAAATCAAGGCCCACTCAAGGCCCACCTTGCTAATCAATGGCAGAATTGAGATTTTATTATACAGCACTAAAATAAGAAATCAATTAGAGTCCCTTGACAGAAATCGAGTCTTTCTAAGCATCATCCACTTTAGTACAGAAAACAGTTAATCATTAAAAGTTGATTGAGAAAAATACCTAGAAACCCCAGAAACACCATGTGACATTTAAGGAAACTGAATGATGATTTATGCCACAATCTCTAACCAGATATTCTATAACTCCCGTAACCTAAGATTTCATTTTTTTTCTGTCCATAAGACACTATTTCCAGGAAGTTTCAAAAAAGGTAGAGGCAGCAGCAGCTTTCAGATGACTGGCCCTAAACATATAATTGGCCTTCATGAAACCGGTCCTTGACGGTAACACTTTTCTCCACTTGTCCCACTGCATTTCTGCTGGACAGAGCTGGAACTGTATCTAGAAGCATTCAGTGTGTCCAATGAGAGACTCTATTTTGAAAGCTAGGAAGAGACATATTTGCCCCTGAGTAGTAGCTTTATGATAAGTTGACCGGAAAAATAAATTTCCTTCTTATTAAGGTTCTACAATTTAAAAAAGTAAA
>NW_012148186.1:443377-446053 GCF_000956105.1 Propithecus coquereli
CCATTACTCATAATTAGCATTTATTAATAAGGCAAGAACTTTTAAATAAGCTATAGTATCTCTGCTTCCAAGAGTGGAAGGATAGGCTATCATTAAATTTAAAATATAATTGGTTAGCTTAGGTGACTTACCTAAAATGATCCAGAATTTTGAAATTTTGGAAAGAACTTAGCTGCTCTGAGCTGCAATCTTCCTAAAGAAAAACTTTCTACTTTCTGTTCCCAAATATCCCACCCAAGAACTATCAAAATATATTAACTGCAACTTTTTTATAATTTGAATACCTTCCTCTCCTATTTTTGTGTAAAAATCAATGTGTAATAGACAAAGAAAGTATAGTCTGCTCTTTCAATTTTGCAGGTGCATGAAATGTTCTTTTTCACTTTCAGAGAATGAGAATAAATGATAAAGGAAAGTCATTTTATGCCTAATATCTGGTTAGAATTTAATTTCCTCTTTACATTTATTTTGGGCAAAGGAAGCTTTACTTAAACACACTGTGTGATTCCACTGGATTGTCACAGACTTCTGCTTGCAGCATTCGGGAAGCCCTGCTCACCATCTCTGTTGTTCAGTCATGTCATTCTTCCTCTCTCTTCTTGTTCAAAGGCTCTCGAAATCTCTTTTCTTAATACAGATTCCCATGACTAAGAAATACAAAGGAAAGAAAGCTAATCTCTCTGCCCCTAATTTTTTTTTTTTTCACTAGCACATTTCTGCCATACAGCAAAACCACTCCTGGATTAGTGCTTGTACTTTAGCACTTTCCTATCAGTGCTTGCATAAAATGAGCTATAAATGCTTCATCCAAAGTAGATGGTGACTTTTTAGGCTTTATATAACTACATTCTTTTATATGCTAATCCATAAATGTTCTCTTCATTTGAGATACCTTGCGATCATGGACATTATCATTTTGAAGTAATTTTGTGAATTCCATAGAAAATGTTCATGTGATATAATAAACAGCATGATACAGAATGTGCACTAAATCTGCTCAGTACAATATCCAAAATTTGCAAAGACTTAGAGCCAAATTGTGTATGCTGGTGATTATACTTGATTTAAACCAACAGCAGATATTCACTGGCCAAAATTAAGTGAATGCCCCATGTTGTTAATGCATAGTTTTATAAAAGCTACAAAAATACACCTATCAAGTTCTATGTCAGTAAACTATAAAATCTAGGGGTTGAAAAGGAAGTCAAATATATTGATTCCCACAGTGACCAAGAAAAATAAGCATAGAGTGAGAGTTAAAAAAAATAAAGAGGAAAGGAGAATGATTTTTAGGCCTTCCCGGAGCCATTCCATAATGTCCTGTTGCATTTCAAATAAAGAATGTAATTAATTAGCCTCTGACATACATTTAATTAGGTGTATTTCATCAGATATCTTCCTAGAAGTGAAAGCTGACTGCTGTCCCTAAATACTATGACATGTACCACAGGCTCTGAAAAATCCATTTGCACATCTGGTATATACAAGTCAGTGTGCATTTTGGGAGGCTCAATTTGTCTTCAAAAGTCAAAACTGACAATCTACTAACAATTTACAAAGTACATAGTACTGGTATTATTACATACATTAGCCAATTTAAGCTTTATGATAACTTCAGCTAATAACTAATGTCAATCATTAGTTATCTCTATTTTACAAATAGAAAATGGGTTCAGAAAGGATAAGTCATTTGACAGAAATTTTATTTCCTAAAAATAGCAGGGTTGAGATCTGAGTCCAGAGTCTGAGTTTTTGGCCACTTTGCTTAAATCTCAAAAAAATCTTTGATAGAGATCTTATCTGACATGATTGGTACTGGAAGTTGATAAGCTTATCAACGAAGTTGGTTAAGGTAAGAATTTATCTTAACAATTTTTACTAGATAGACAGACAGACATAGAGAGAGAGAGGGAGACATGAACCTATTTATTTGTAGATATTTTCATATATGGCCAAAATTTCTTTTCAGTAAGGTATCCCATGTTGTGCTCCCCACAAAGCAGGCACTGAGGTGAGGATTAAGTGCAAGTGGTTTATTGGAAAGTGATCCCAGAGAGCATAACTAAGGATGCAGGGAAAATGATTCAGAGAAGGGAGAAAAGCCATCAAGGTGTAGGTTTAGCTGCGGCAACTGAAATTCAATCACATTTGGGAGACTCTCAGAAACTGTGTGGTGCCTCAGACTGTCTTAACAAAAGATGGAAAAGCTGGCTATATATTTATTCACTGATTCCCATGCCTCATTGAATCTGAGTTGCACTGAGGGCATTAAATCCCTAACATTTTAGATGGCCTTGGCCCTGGACTGAACAATTTCTACATCCCTAGGGAAATCCCTCAGGCAGAGAATCAGAGAAAATCAGGTTCCTGATACGGGACGCTGAAAAGGTGCTGGGTAACGTCTACTGAAACTGTAGGTGAACTCAGAGCGATGTGGACGGAGCATTAAGCGTCACAGTATCTGCTACTACTATGGGCGGCACGGGGAGAGTCCCTGCTTGGAATTTCTCATCATTTTTCTTGCTTAAACCACAGCTTTCCCCTATTTTCTGTAGCTATAATTTTCTGTTTCTTTAAAGTGAAATAAGAAATTAAAGACACTTTGAAAGCATTCAAAGTGCAGAATCCTTTAGATGATTTATTTTTCACACCTTTACATACTTTTCCCCAACCTTT
>NW_012148186.1:447454-449428 GCF_000956105.1 Propithecus coquereli
CTAGGTCTTCAATTACTAAGTGGGGCAGCTTGTAATGACTGTGACATGACACCTTATTGGCAAAGAACTAAACTTCAAGACTGTTTATTTCAGTAGTTATCTTATTTTGAATAATATAGAAATTGAAATCTTAAAGTGGTGCCAAGACAGAAGCATAACATGTGTGGAATATATTTAGTGATCTGATGGTAGATAATGAGGAAACAGCTATCCCAGGCTGGATGGCTGGATATCTATACTATCTATTGAACACATTTCGTGAACTCTTATCTATACCCTGTGCCTACTGAACTTGATCTAGGGGAAGAGGTTAGAAAACAAAGCCATTAATAGTATGTGTTGGTTGTTTCTGTTGCGTTTGGTAATATGTCGTAAGCAAGAGATAGACAGAAAAAAATTGGCTAGGTTTGCAAGCAGAAACAAAAAAAAGTGAAAATCTAGAAATTTGGGGCCTTGCTATTCCCTTCTAGATCCCAAATAGTAAGAAATGGAATTCAGAAAGTCTTTGACCTAGTGAAACTTCTCAGTTGAACCAAGTGACTCAGCTTTGTGCCCAAAATCAAATTAGGGATCCAACCTTCCTAAAAAGGCTGGTAGCCTCAAGGGAGCTGGCATTAAGCACTGAGTCAGAGACTTAAAGTTGAGGAATAGAGGAAATGAGTGTATTTGTGAACCATAACTAAGAAAGAACTTTAGATGTGGCTATTAGCATAAGGAAGTGACATGAAACAAATAGATCAGAAAATATTGTTTGTGACAGAATTCCACTGACCAAAGAGAAAAATATGAGCTTGGTTTAAAACATTGGAGGATTTGGGGGTAATTTTAATAACAATCATGAAGCTAAGACGCAGTGTGCAAAATCTGTGCAGGCTTCACAAATGGCCTGTTCACCAACACCTTCCTCAGATATCCACAAGGAGGATGTTAGACGAGGAACAACCCCTCAGACGGCAGAGCCATGCACCCCCTAGGAGGAGTTTCTCCCAGAGGGTGGAATTAGGGTTTAATTAAGGAACTTCCCCTTCCTCCAAGATAGATATTCTTTACAATGTTCACCAAACAGGTTTCAGAATATTTTACACTAGTGTCTATTATGTGGAGCCCATTTTTCACCTTTTCCCATGATAATGTTATCATGCCACTGTTCAGTTTTGGGGAAGAGGCCAAATAAAGAGTCTTTTCAGGTTGCAAGATGCTGACCCAATGGAAAAGACAATGAATCCTCTGTAGATTCTAGATTTTGAGCTGACAGCAGTGACTGGATGAACTTAGGGTCATCTGCCTCAAATGGAGGGATCATTAGTGTTTTCTACGTGTAGAAGTAAGACAGAAACTGATACTTCATCTTTGAAGAATGAACTTTGGCAAAGAAAGTGCTATGTGTTCACTAAATGCATGTTTTTTGGCACACAGGAAGACTACAATTTTTTTTCGTACATCCTGTTGATTAGTGTAAGGGCATATGATTGAATCCTGGCCATATTAGTATGCATGTAAGTAGAAGTGATATATGCCACTTTGATACCTGGCAAAAAACAAAAGCAAACTTTCCTAATCCTCCATTCTCTTTATTCCCTTTTGCAGAGACATTGAAAACCACTTCTTGAGAATGACAGAGCCACATAATGAACAAAAGCTGGGTCTGTGAATAACTTCATGGAACAGAGTCCCACCTTTCAACTCATGGGACTATGAGGTAAGTAAGCAGCGAACATATATTTTGCTAAGCCATTAGATTTTGGGGTCAATTGGTATAGCAGTGTATTAGATTCCTAGGACTGACGTGAAAATTACCACAAACTCTGTGGCTTAAAAGAACAGAAATTTTTTCTATCATAGAATTGTAGACCAGAAATCTAAAATCAAGGGTATGAAAGGGTCTTATTCCCTTCAAAACCTCTTTATTTTTTATTTTATTTTTTTTTTTTATTTCAGCATATTATGGGGGTGCAGATGTTTAGGTTACATATG
>NW_012148186.1:463242-464383 GCF_000956105.1 Propithecus coquereli
AATAAAAAGAAAATTATTGGGGAAGTGTGAAATTTTCATAATAATTTAACAAAGTACCAAAGGGCAATCTCATGTGCTCTTTAAAGCAACGTTTATCACCAATTTAGAAATGCCTTATTTCATCTAATTAAAATAGAACTCAACACATCTTGTGATAGAAATTTATACCAGGAAACAATACAATCTAAAATCATATTTATTATGTTTAAAGCAAGTGACTTATTTTTAGGAAAGGATACGTCAGTTCATTCCAAGCGATAACTTTCTTCAATTTCAACTACATTGTTACAACCTGAAAAATTATCAGGAATATCTGTTTCATGGTGATGTATAATTTGAATAGGGCCATTCACATTTTGTTTGATTGGAATATACATCATGAAAAATTAGTTTTCAAATGTTGATTTAAAGTACCCATTTGCCAATTTTTGAAATAGAACTCACCTAAACATCACAGAAACAAAAGAAATTAATGCTTTCACTAAGAAAATCTAAGCTTTGGAGTGTTTTTGTTTATTGATTTGTTTTGCTTTATTAAGCCTGTTTCTCACCTTAAAACCAATTGGAGATAATCATCTCTCTTAGACCATCTCATCTAGTCCCAAAGCATTTAATACAATTGATCGGTATGGCAATGACATCCAAATTTATAACTCCATTCTTGACTACATCGGTCAGCTTTGCCGGGATATCAAATAACTGTAATATCTCAGTGGGTTCTGCAGCATTTATTTGCTGTGCACACTATTCGAGTGCTGCAGCTCCAATGGGCTGGACTGGAACAATGTAGTGTCATGTGTCTCCTCATCTCAGATACCAGGCTTGAGGATCAGAGAACCCCTAGAACATGCCACTTTCATGGTGGAGGGCAGGAAAAAGGGGCCAAACTAAAATGTGCAAGTGCATTTACAGCTGTTGCTCAGACACAGCAAATTTCAAGTTTGCTCATATCCTATTATCCGAAACCATTCATGTGGGGCGAGAAGTATTGTCTGCATATAGGGAAAGATGACAAGGGTGGAGGGAAATACTTGTAAACAAATAACCCATTTACAGCAGTCCTTTCTGAACTAAAGGTAGTGTTTTTAAATAAACGAAAAAAGTCACTCTATGCTCTTGGTACCCTGCAATAGGTTCCCAT
>NW_012148186.1:464433-466757 GCF_000956105.1 Propithecus coquereli
GCTGATGGTTCATGGGCCACACACTGAATAATAAGTCATAGTAATATTAGGCAAATATTCAATTTTCATTTTATTAAATTTATTCTGGCTTCAATGATTATAGAGTCATATAATATTAACTCAAAATGACAACAGTATCCAAAAAGAAAAAATAAATCACCCAAAGGGATGTGTACAGAGAAATAGGATAATTTTAGAGGTTCTAAAAGCCCCTTTTTTATATACTTTAAAGATTTTGCATATCCTCACTGTACAACAAACTAGTTCAATAGTCAACACTTCGCAGCTACACTAGTACTTCCCAACCACAATAACACTTTCTCAACCACAAGGTTTCCTTGCATCTTGCTCATTTATTGATTTGTCATATTTTGTGTCCACAAGTACTCTTGGCAGCTTAGCAAGAGCTCACCTCTCATTTCACAGCCCAAAACTGCTTAAGTAACAGCACAGTTCGCCTGCATACATGGAAAAGTGAGCAGTCTTAAGAGTACCTCTCTTGAAGTCTCACCAAAGGGCTCCAATTTTCTGAGATCATTGTTCAAACCTAACTTGGAGGAATGCTTGCCTGATTCCCTGCAGTGTATTAATTCATCTTTGCTACGGTGTGATCTATAAAGATCACCTATCCAAGAAATCACTTATCAAAAAAAGGAACTCACTGGAAATCACAATCTAAAAATTCACCTGAAGAAATTATGTTCTTTAGAAAACCTCATTGTTATTCATTGTTACATGCCTGTATGTGTACAGAAAACACACATATAAAATAGGACTACAGATAGGGAGAGCTTAAGGAACACAATGAGAAAATGAAACAAACTATTATGACAGCAATGTTGAACAGAAGCATTGAATAGCCCTGGCATTTCAGCCTTTGTACCTGACAATATTACGTTTACTTGGAGGCAGCCTGGCATAATGGTTAAAGATGTCTGTATTGGAATCAGAGGGTCTTAGTTTGAATCCTGGTTCTTTTACTCAATAGCCATGTGACCTAGGACACTTAACAAGTCCAAGTCACAGTTTCTTTACAATAGCTTCTGCTTTAAAAAATTGTATTAACTTATGGCACAGCAAAAACCATGAAATCACATAGGCATAGAACAATAAGCTCATCACTCTGCGGGGTTGCATGTTGGCTGGGGGCATTCATCTGTGGATGAAGTCCAGGTCAGTTCCATGCACCTCATTCTGGCACCTGGGTTGGAAGGACAGTGCCTATGGAGTTCTGAAGCTTCCATGTGGTTGAATGGCAAAATGTGCCGCAGGTTCGACACAAAGATATCACTTCAGCTCACATTTTCTTCACCAAACCAAGCCATGTATTGAGCCCAACATCAAGGAAATGTGAAAGGAAACGCCTCTCCAAGAGGTGGTAAGGAAAAAGGCAGTGACTAACAATAATCTAATCTTCCTCAATTTTTTTGTGAGGGATTGAAAATGCACTTCAAATGCTTAGATGGTGGTATGTAATAAGTACTCAGTGAATTCTTAGAAAACAGAAATATTTAGAGCAACTCTGAGACACAACCCGGTTGATTGTTCACCGGCCATTTCCCTTTTGCTCTGAGGTATACAGCTCAACCACGTTTCCCAGTTTCTCTTGTATTTGGATGCATCCATTTGTCTGAGTTCTGGACAGTGGAAAGCGGATAGACATGATACACTGGACCTCAGCCTGGCTCACAAAAGTTCCCCTGGCAATCTCCCACGCTCTCTCTCTCTCACAGGCAGGCTTGAAGCAGAGGTCCCAGAGGAAGATCCAGAGGCTCTAATTCAGGGTGTCCAGCAGAATTTTTGTGATAATGAACATTCTTCAATAAAATAGTCACTAGGCAAATGAGGCTACTGAACACTTGAAATATGGCTTCTGTGGCTGAGGAGTTGAATTTTTAATTTTAATTAATAGCTACATGTGGCTAATGACTACCATATTGAACTCTGCAGTTCTAGGGAAGGGCAAAGGCACTACATGGGAGGAGCCTGCAAGATTGCATACCTATCATCTGACTGAACTGTGACATGAGCTAGGAATGAAATTTTACCTTGTTAAATTACTGACATTTGGAGGTTGTTTTATGGAGCCATTAGATTACTCTGACTAATAGGGACTATACATGATAGAATTAAGCATTCAGTCTTAATATGAGACAGACAAAGGTTTGAATCCTGACTCCACATTTACTAACTGCATGACACTGGGCAGGTTACTTAACCTTTTCCTTTATCTGTTAAGTGGGAATACTACCAGAACTTACCTAATATGATTGTATGAGGATTAAATAATATGTGATATTATGTTTTTAAAATGACAGCTGAAA
>NW_012148186.1:466807-468265 GCF_000956105.1 Propithecus coquereli
CATTGAAGAAGATGAAAAGTGGCCTGTGACACTAGGAAGTAAATATTTTTGAATGATACTATTGCATGGGCAACCTCCAAGTTTGGACAAATAACATCAAATAATAACTGTTTGTGAAAAGCTGCTAAGCTTCCAGCTACATGCTCATTTTGGAAAGACCACTAGGTCACTGTTTTCCTTACCTGTGTGCCCATATAGGAATGGCTTCTTTAGGTTCACTGAATATCAATGATCATAGAAACTAAAACACATAAAAAAAGTATTTATCAGAAGAAGCAGAGCTGAAGAAAAACACTAACCATGATGTTGGATGAAAAGCAAAGATTTGTGCGCCAAAAAAACCAATAACATGTTATAATAATGGAACTCATGTCTCTTATATGGCTTCATCAAAATAAGAGAAAAAAGGAGAACAAGGTAAATTAGAAAGCTATTATTTGACAGAGGGTCCTCTGACTTAATTATAATCAATTAAACAATAAATTAAAAGCTGTTTGAATAGGGACATGACAATTGGTCCTATAAAAATCCTCACTGAAAGAAAATCTGTCAAGGACCGCATTATAATCTCTATTTTACTTAGCATTTTTACCTGCGTATTCACTATAGATATCTCACCAGACATAAATCCTATGATAATTTATGTAAATTCACTTCAATTTTAAATTGAACATTGTTTGAACAAATATATGTTTTTGGCTTATTATAAAGATATGGAATTAAGGCATCAAATAGCAGGACTTAGTCTCATTATTATAAATAGATTATGGCCCAAATCTTCCTGAAGTCAACAGAAAGAAAAGAAAATTAGCACATTATTATATTAATGTTAACTCTGTTCTAATTTCCAAAGCTATTCATTTTATTTGCTAATTATGCTTTGATTAAAGGCCCTGGTCTAAGTATATAATATTAATATTTCCTTTTTCAATATACCCAACTCTACTTAAAAATACGCTAATCTGATAATAAGATTATAAATTGAAAAATAATGGGTTTGCAATAATGGGTTTCTCCCCTGTTTTGACCATTAAAAATAACACCCCTCTTCACATTGCTCTGGACATTAACTGGTAGTCAGGTATATAGTAAATGATAAGATAGCTAGTATCTTTGCATTTCCCCTCTTTTTATTTTCCATTTGACCTTATTAAATAATCCATTTCCTTATAGCTGTATAAAAAGACAACCTGGTTAATAACAAGATTGCCATTTAGTGACTTCTAGACAATAACTTTACATTTTCCCTCTTACTAACTCTCATCAAAACTTAAAACTTTGTTACAATAAATATTTTGATTCAGTTGAGCTTGGGTGGGGCCAGTAATTATATATTTCTAATAATCTCCTTGGTGATGCCAATGCTGATGGTTCATGGGCCACACACTGAATAATAAGTCATAGTAATATTAGGCAAATATTCAATTTTCATTTTATTAAATTTATTCTGGCTTCAAT
>NW_012148186.1:480380-480915 GCF_000956105.1 Propithecus coquereli
GTCTTGTCATTTGAAGATTAAATGTATTGATATACTTGTGTTTTATTTAAGTGAAGAATGAGGTGTGAAAGCTGGATTAGGGAATGCACAGGGCACTGAAGAGCAGTGAAAGGAAGATCCACAATTATTCTTGTGCCATGATTTAAGACTTTGAAAATAAAAATGAAAGATCAAAGGTTTCAATTATTATTTTTGCTCTTGAGGCTTCTGGAAATAAACTCAGTTCTAATACATACAAGTAATTTGTATGGATTTTTGGGTGGATTACCCTATTTCTCAACATAAAACCATTGGGAATCATCATCTCTATCTATTCTTTGACCACACTGGAGCAGAATGGACAAGCAATAAATAAACTATACAAGCAATAAGCAGAAGGCAGCATAAAAGGGGGCTTATAAATAAAAGTTCCATCACCAAGACTGCATCCATGGGTGCTATTAGCAGGGGTGATGAGTAAACCTTTTTAATTTCCCCATTAATTCTATCCAAATAATGCATAATGTACCAGTGTACCATCTTTGCAGATGCAGCC
>NW_012148186.1:483815-484522 GCF_000956105.1 Propithecus coquereli
CTTAATAATTCTTCCACAGTTTTATTTACATTACTAAAACGCTTACTAATCTATTTTTCTGATATTTTGCAAAAGTAAACATATACCTAACTCTTTCCTGAAATATCATAAATTGCAAGTTAATCAAATCATGATTAATGAAGACTTATTGGGTATCAACATCGGTGTTTTTAATAAATGATGTTTATTCTCTTTAACGGGATTGCATACTTCAACAATGAAGACTGAAAACTATGATAAATAAAATGCTGACATGATAGAGATTCGAGTGACTGTTTTGTCCTCACAGATCTTCAAAGATTTGAACAAATACAGAATTCATTACAGCAGTTCTTCAAATAAAACTAAAGGGAAAAAAAAGATCAGTTCAATTTCTATGAGTGAGATATTGGAATTACTTGAAACAGGCTTGTGGTAGCTATTCTCTGGGGAGAATAGTTGTTAACTCAATAGAATCAAGTCCTGAGATGGAGGAGGAGAAAAACAAACCAATCAAGGCTAATGGTTCCTGATGAACCCAGATTAAACACAGAGATTGGTCTGGTTTAAATATACTCAAGGGAACAGTCCTTCAGATAAGAGTATCAATTTTCACTCTGGGTCAATAGGATGAAGAGTGTGCGGTTAAAAATCAGATATTGCAAATGTATACAGCTTGAGTCAGGATGCCTGTTGGGAAAGAAAAAAAAATGCACTTAGCAATCAGA
>NW_012148186.1:484572-485121 GCF_000956105.1 Propithecus coquereli
CAATGGTCCAAACCCTTACTGCTCTTATCCAGGGCCAGATAAATCTCTCAGGGTGGGAATGGAAAGAACTATTCTCTGTCTTGTGAACACTCTTTCAGCGACCCCCACCTTTCATAAGTGGCATCTCCCATACATTTCTGTGTTCATGTTTTGTTCTTCAGTTTGATTCATTATCATTTCTTGAAGGGAATAATTATAGTTTTGTCCACTGCTTGCTTACAACATGTTTATAATATATGCATGCATTTATTTATTTTATAATACCTGTCATTGCTAAGGTTTTGAGGCTGGAAAGGAAAACAATTGTATATGTTTATTCTGTAATCTTGAAACAAAACTGGAGAAAATATTGGAAATATATTTTGTCAACAGCAGTGAAGAGTGGCTTACTCCTACGTTTATAGTGTTCATGATTGGGTGGTAGAATTGTGAATGTTTTTTGTTTTCTTTTTTGAACTAATCCATGATATCCAAATTTTCTACTCTTGGCATGTATTGTTTTTGTAATCATAATAGACACAATATTTGTTACTATTTTTAATATCCTTA
>NW_012148186.1:486758-487395 GCF_000956105.1 Propithecus coquereli
CCTTATACATTCTAGCTTGATATACATTAAAGGATATATTTTCAACTCTTTAAAAGTAATCTAAAGAGTTCTGAAAAAATTATATATCATTATGTTGAAGGTAAAAAATGGGGGTATATTGTGCATTAATTAATTATACATTCTCTGGTTTATTATCTTAAAAAACAATAAGTAGCATCTACTACTACAATACTCTGTGAGCATAGTACATAACTATGCTCCAATGTATTGTCATATGCCTGAGATCTGACTAATCTCATTATTTGACTTTCTTGCTTTTAGAAATTTTTTATCATTATTTCAGAAAAAAATAGAATGACCTTGATCTTATAGGACATAGCTTCAAGTAGAACTTAGTAGAATGTAGTGCTATAGTCATTTTAGGTGTTGAAAAGGTACTCATTTTTCTCTCAGTCCCCAAAAGGGGTTAAAATAAATGTGACAAAGGGGTTATCGATCTCAGATTAGAGAGTCATGCCTTCCCAACGGACACTTAAAGTAGACCATTAAGAAAAATGGGTTACTGGGACAAAAATTATCATAAAATGATATACACCTACATAGAATTCCGGGGGACTTCTGTGTTTTATTAGGGTTCTGAAAATATGCAATATGAATAGTTAGAACCTGGTAACCT
>NW_012148186.1:491931-492524 GCF_000956105.1 Propithecus coquereli
TATATAAATAACTTAAAGTAACAATAAGTACTATGAATAAAAAGCAAAATATCAAATTCTCAAACAACCACGTTGCATTGCATCACTTGGAAATATACTTTAAAACAACTGCAGTATAATATTTTCAGAATTATAAAACAAGAAAACAACTTTCCCAGAGATAATCTATATACATACTTATATAAGTAACTTTTTTTAACTTATTATTACCAAGATTAGTGTGATCCAATATTTTTTTTTAATTCTAGACTTGTGCTTAGGATGTACGTCTTAGCTTTCAGCTTTCATTAGCCACAGGCTACATTTAAGTTTAGGATTATAGTATTACCTTAAGAAGAGCATTAGAATAAAGCTCAGTAAATGAGGATTCTAGAGATTCAAGAGATCATGAGATCATGAGAAAATCTTCAATCCCTTTGTGTTGGTTTCCTCTAACTAGCAAATGTGGATAAGTTTTCTCAAATAAATATAAAGGAGTGTTTGAGAATTTCTATCCAATTCAACTCATAATGTATCAAGTATAGTGAAAAGCACGGGGGTGTATTGAAGAAGACAAGCTATAAATAATTTATCACACATGTTAAAAAAACAAA
>NW_012148186.1:493952-497196 GCF_000956105.1 Propithecus coquereli
ATAGTCCTGCACCAAACTTTAAGGTTTCAAGTACCACACATAAAACGGGAAGCATTTAGTATGGAGTCATATTAAATATAACCAATAATTGCTCTTGTCCCCAGTTTTAGTTAAGTGCTAAGAAATATAATTCATGATCTTACCTTTTGTTTTTCTGCTAAGAGCTCCAAAGAGCCATTTCAAAATGATTGTTCTCTTTAAAGATTGGCTGAGTTCCTCTTATCTGCTTTATTTGCATTTATGTTTTGGGATAAGAATTTCATTATACAAAATCCTCAATGTGCACTGAGTGATCTTTTGAATTCTCCCCAATAACAGCTCACCTATGTCCAAAAAATAAAAAGGGCCACTTCGTCAGTCCACATGCCACAATTCTTTTATCTTCACAAAACTAACTTTTTTTTTGGAGTAAAGTCATAGGACTGCTGTTCAATATAGGCTAAAATAACTCTTACTGCACACTTCCTTAAATATTTTATCTTCTGTAGGAGTAGAGAGCAGAAAAGAAAGAAAAACATAAGCACTGTGAAATTCTAAGTAGAAAATGGGTGGTTTTTGTTGTTGTTACTTTTTGTTGTTTGGTTCGTTTGACATTTAATAAGTCTGGGAAAATGGAAGGTCTCTCCTCTAAGAGAACATCCTAGACAAGCAGCCATGGTGAACCTTTGTCCTGATGAGCCCTGCAAGGAGAACAATTGCCAAGTGTTTATGTCTAAGCCAAAGGGGTCTACACCAACATTCAAATTGTTTGAAATATGCATTATTCTAATATTCATTTAAAATATGCATTTTACTTCTTTAGTTATCCACTTGTTTTCATTTATTTAAAAAAAAAATTTCCAAATCTTCTAATAATATGGAAGCTCCAGGATGCCATAACTCTCCTGTGGTTTGGAGAATCCCTGGCATCCCACTATCTGCTCTCAGAGGGATCTGTAACCAAGTCTGAGACACAGAAACATAAGGGATGTTTTGGTTGACATATACTTACTTAACAGAAATATTATTAAATGCATAGTATAATGAACCTTAATAGGTTATGCAGTCAAGCCACAATTTTAGGTAAGATTATATTTGGTATAAACATTGCAATCTTATCTTTCTGATTGAAAAATCTCCAGAAGGGAATATGACATACCTTACTATGTTAATAATTATAGTAGTGAAGAAATTATTCAAATACAAAAATCCTTTCTCTTAGTTACAAGTCATCTATTCCTATCCACGCTAGGTTTCAATAAAGGACAGCTATTAACTATGACTACAGCATCATTATCTATTTTAATATTAAACACTAAAGAAAGGCACATTTTGTTAAGAAAAAGTTGATTTTTACTTGGAACTGTGCAAGACCTGTGAAATGATAATAGCTATAAAAATAGCAATAGACTTGAAACATTTTCAATATCTCTGCAAGCTCAGGGGGACAGAGAAACCAAGGCATTGTCCAAATCAAGGTCATGTGAAATTAAGAAAATAAAAAAGAGTCAATAGGAAGCCAATCCAGGACTTTCATTCTTCTGTTCTTACTGCATGAATAGTCTCACTATCATTAAAGTTCTTTTCCATTCAGGTTAGACAGAGCCCTGTGGGATTCATTCCCCCTTGTGTGCGTTGCTTGGCTGAGCCATACATTTCTATTGGCCCTATTGATTAGGCATCTGCTTCCTCTGTGAGGATGGTTTGCTCTTGTGGAACCGTGTTTAGCAGCTGTTACAGTTCAGATGAGTGTTGACAGGATGAAAATTAAATTAACACCCAATAACATTTTAACACCTGGTCCAACAACTGCAATATCATTGAATTTCACCTTTTCAAAATTGCTTCGGGAGTTAATTCATCCTTACTTTGACTTTGACCTGAGGAGACATTCCTGTAATTTTGCTGCAAAAGACTCTCTCCTGACTGTTCATTTATAATTTCCATGAACCTCCCTCTTATCCATGTTCAGTGTCTGCATGGGCAGTCTTTGGAAAATATTCAGTAGAAATATCCTGTTGGAAAATGTGCCATCCTCTCGATTACAGCGAAAGAGTGAGCACAGACAAAAACGTTAACAGAAGAGGAAGTGTGTTTCACTGTGGCACAAGCCAGACTTACGGGCAAATAACCATCTTACCAGGGGAAATAAAGTTGGAAAGAATGCAGGTTTCACACACTTGTGATTTCTAAGTCTGGATTGGCTTGTGAATACTGTTGGAAGGAGGATGTAAGGCGCTGTCTTGAAGCCAATACATTCTGAAGTCGTGGTGCCTGGTTGAAAACTTGAACTCTCATGCTCCCTAAGCATGTGACATTGTGTATGATACTTCAATCCCTAAGCCTCAAACAATAATAGTATCTATTTCACAGGATTGTTTCAATTGATTACACAATTCATTGAAAACTTTTAAAGTGATAGTGCCTAACAGAGCCTGACACATAGTAAGTCCTAAGTCTTAGCCACCACTATTATTTTATAGACTCCCTGAGCTGACAGGGAGCTTGGAGATCATTTAATCCAGTCCTCTCATTTTACTGTTGCGTAATCGCAAGGAGGTTCAGTGATTTCTCAGGGATGTATATCTACGTAGTCAGTGCTGAGAAACAAACCCAGGTTTCCTTAGCAAAATCTTCATTTTCTTTTTATAAGACTGCCAACTTCTGAATAGACTATTTATTTAGAAAAGATTCTGTGTCCATGCTGTGTAATTCATTTGCTTAAATTCCTTCTGCATTTCTTTTTCTCCTCTGGGAGAAGGAAATGGTGTTATTTGCTATTTGCCAGAGCTATTAAGAGACATAGATAATAAAACTATCATGCTATCATTTGCTGTTAAGAATTCCTATCAGATGCTTGATGTTCTGTCAGAGATAAATATAACACAATACCTAACCTACAGGAAGAGGAAAATGTTATCACACTACTACATAAAAAATACAGTCCACTAACAATTGTTAGCAAATGATCATTCATTTTATGGATTTTCCAGAATCTTTACTTCTTTTCCTGTTTTTGTTGCTTTCAATTTTATTGCTAATTATATTTGTATGTAAAGGGTGTCTAGCAGAAGGGAGAGTTGCATATTTTAATTTGGTTACTGTTGTACTTATTAGCAATTTTTGGCAAATATTTTGTATTTCTAGGAATTGATATTGTAAATTGTGATGAGATTTTAGGATAAACTATAAATTGTATTTATGTGTCTATTTTTTCCCACCTGCTTTTTCCCCCACCAAAAGCAATGCAGGCTTGAGAGTTTTT
>NW_012148186.1:497246-497949 GCF_000956105.1 Propithecus coquereli
TAAATAATTTATCACACATGTTAAAAAAACAAATCCTTACTCTATTCTAGAAGAAAGATAAGCCACTATAAAACTTAAGAACAGACTCAAAAAGGAGAATTTGTTAGTGCATATACTAAGTGGTGTATTTGATCTCTTTGAGGTTCCCAGTAAGAAATGAGTATTTGTATAACAACAGTAGTAGAAGTCATATTATTATTGTAGTTTTATATCAGAAAATTTACAATAAGCCTCAAAAAACAAATAAATAATATGCATGAAATAAATGAAATCTTGGAAGTTAACATCATCTCCCCCCTAAATTTGTGAGTGAAATGTGATCCAACCAATTAAAAATTTAGGGCATGGCTAAATCTTACAGGTGTTTTCAGAATGTGTTACTAGTCTTCTTCTTGTTTCATCATTTGTTTTTCATTTTTTACTTTCTTCACTATCTCTTTTCAATACAAACAACCACACTAGTTACTAGACAGCATGGTCAAGATAAAGTGGCCCCTGAAATTATTCATCATTGTACCAAAGTCATCGAGAACAGAGTGAATAGCTGTAACAAGTTTTCTCTCAGAAGCCATATAGTTGTAAGAGAAAAGGTGAAATGTCAAATTCTCTATGAACTTTGTTTTAAAAAACAAATTTTCATAAATTGTACAAGGTTGACTCTTACGCTAAAAATGCTCCTTAATTTGACTTAACTATCAAGTTT
>NW_012148186.1:511704-512957 GCF_000956105.1 Propithecus coquereli
AAAATCAGAAAAAGGGGAAAAACAATTATAGAGTCTTGGATCAAAAAAAAGCAATTCATCAGCCTTTGATACTATTTAGAAATATTTCAGACTTGGAAAGTTTTCACTACATTAAACGTTCATCACATTCATAATACATTTGTCTAGTTGTGTAGAGCATGATAATTTTGACAACCAGAGCAGGTAGAGATCCACCATGCCATTCCATCAAAGACATAATAATAATAATAATTAATTCATTAAAACTCTGTAGAATCACAAAGCTAAAATTTATGCTAAGAATCATCTGATAGTAGCACTTCATTTTCCCAATAAGATGACCATGACTATAAAAAGTGGCAGCAAGTCTTGCCCATGGCCATGCAGATAGTCAGAAAAAGACCAAGATGCAAATGGAGGGGCATTATACTGCAGGCCAACATCCATTTTGCTACACCAGGCTATTGTCCAACTTGCTTTATTATTTTCTATCAACACTTAAATGACACAGAAACTAACAGGAATCTAAAAATTCTAGAACGTTTACTTTATTTACCAAAGAGAATCCAGGCTCTAAACTTCTAGGGCATGTGTCAGATGTGGTACAAGAGAAGTCATTTGTTTTGATATCTTCCAGCTTGCTCTTACAGGGCTCTCACCCGCTACAGATGCCTGCTAATAACTATCTCCAAAGCAAAAAAATTTTGGAAGTGAAAGTTAAAATTTATGGATTTGGTACAAATATATATTAACAGGAAAATTACATACACTTATATTTGGTAGGACAATTAAACAAGATATTTCTTGCAGATATAAATAGCTAATGTATTAACTCTTCTGACATAAGCTATGGCCACTGTTGGAGCTTCTAAATCTGTGCTTTGGGTATTCTATAAGAAGGATAGGATTTGTAAACTCTGTTTAGATATTGTTTTGCCCCCATCTCAATAGACTTTTAAAATATTTCCCAGATTTTACTTTTAATATAAGATGCCATTAAAAAAAAGAAACAAATGATACTCTATAAGAAAGACATCTGCACCCGAATGTGTATAGCAGCACAATTCACAATTGCAAAGATGTGGAAACAACCCAGGTGTCCATCAGTACATGAGTGGATTAATAAAATGTGGTGTATGTATACCATGGAGTACTATTCAGCTTTAAGAAACAATGGTGATATAGCACCTCTTGTATACTCTTAGATAGAGCTGGAACACGTTCTACTAAGTGAAATATCCCAAGAGTGGAAAGACAAGCACCACATGTACTCA
>NW_012148186.1:521822-523164 GCF_000956105.1 Propithecus coquereli
TTGACTATGTACCAAGAACCATACTAGGTGCTTCACATAAATTATCACATTTATGCTTCATGGCAAGCATATACAATATTATACTTCATAACTGTACATAGAGAAATATCTCAGAAAGGTGAAGAAATTGTCTTAAGAGCATATGATTAACAAGTGATAGCACAAGATGTGAAATCCAGTACCTCTGTGCATATACGACTAAGCCAGAAGACTTTTCTAGGCCTGCAGTGGCAGAAATTGTCATATATTACATCGAACTAGGTCACATGGCATATTTTAAATCTACAACCCTTGGCAAATACTTTCCAAACTTCTCCTATGTTAAAACCACTTAGAGCAGCAGTGCTTTGAAGGATGAAATTAGTGAATTAGACACAAGTCCTTCTTTAAAGATACTGAAGTCTGGTAGACAGATAAGACCCATAATAACAATGATACAATAAGGAAAAGGAAGTAAGCCATACAAAAACAAACAAACTATTTTGGAAGTCCATAGAATAAATTATTATGTTTTGCTGATGAATCAGAATGACTCTATGGAAGTGATAGCATATCAGCCAGACCTAGAGGGATGGGTGAAATTTAAAGTTTAGATAATATAAGTGTTGATAAGGCTGTGAAGAAATTGGAATCCTATGCACTACTGGTGGGCATGTAAATTGGTGTTGCTGCTTTGGAAAACAGTAAAGGAGTCTCTCAATGGGTTAAATGAAGAGTTCCATATTGTCCTGCAATTCCACTCCTATTATACAGCCAAGAGAAATAAAAACATATATCTGCACAACAACATGTACACAAATGTTCATAGCAGCGTTATTCATAATAATCAATAGTCAAAAGATAGAAATAACCCAAATGTCCATCAATATACAAATGGATAAATAAATGTGGTATATCCATATGTTACCATATTATTTGACCATAAAAGGGAAGGAAGTGTTGAAATTAATACATGCTACAACATGAATGTACCTTGAAAACATTATGCTGTGTGAAAGAAGCCAGTCACAAAAGTCCACATATGATATGATTCCATTCATATGAAAGTCTATAACAGAAAAATCTGTACAGGCAGTTGTTTAGAGCCGAGGAAGGAGATAGGGGTAAGGGTATAATAGCTAAAGAGAATTTTTTTGAGGTGATAGAATAGAGGAAAGGTCTCTCCAGACACAAGAAACAGCATGAGCCCACAAAAAAGATTTAGCTATTTTATTTGTTCTTGCCTTGCCCTATTGCTGCTACTTTTTATAGGATATTGTTTTAACAACATAGAGTTCATGTAGAACAATGTTATCCCTCCACGAACTGGCATTTTTCCTTACTTGTGCCATAAAGGCATTAA
>NW_012148186.1:523214-523758 GCF_000956105.1 Propithecus coquereli
ACTGTTTTTTTTCTTTTTATCCTAAATATATGGTAGTGATAATATAGGCACAATTTGCAAGATACAATTTGGGGATGATAATTATTTTGCAAGTGATACTTTTTAAAAATCATTCTATTTTAATAAAACATCCCAATCCTATATAGTTAAATTTGCAAAATTCAATGTAAGCATTAGTTTCTCAGAAAAAGGTATTTTGTAAGATAGGTATAATTTCATGGACAAAATGACAGATGGGAGGAGGGTGTGAGGATTCTAAGTATTCTAACCTGCCAGTATGAGAAAGGCAGTCTTCCAGAAGTACAAATCAAATGGTGGGAAATATTGAATGTTTTTAAAATGTTATATAATTGCTTAATTTCCTCCCTCTCCTAAATGGTTCCCTGTGTGCCCTCAGGCAAATATAGCCTTCATTACCCTAACTCTAGAAGGGATCTAATCACCCTGGGGAGAATATGCATATGATTTGAAATATATAAGCATTAAAAACATAATAATATGCTCAGCAATATATATCACTGATTCCTACTATATTTCCCAGATA
>NW_012148186.1:526798-529246 GCF_000956105.1 Propithecus coquereli
TTGTTAATGTTTACAGAAATAACACCAGTAAGCTCAAGTAGCCTCCATATTACAAACAAGGCTTGTTCCATATCCGGAAATCAAATGCATTTACTTACAAACACATACAATAAATGTTGATTAGAACTTTGGATATATTTAACCCATAATGAGGGCTGACTTATTTAAAACTAGAACTGGGGGTGGGGTGGAGTTAGTATCAGAAGTTCAAAAGTACAATTTCATGACTGCAAAAAAGAAGAGGTTCCATCAGTCAGGGGATATGCTCATAGATTTAGGAATTATTGATATGTATCTAGATGTTGACTCTCTTCTTAAAGCTCTCTAAGGAGTATATATCTAACTTATGTTCCAATATCATCTTATCTTAGGATCTACATGATTTTATTTCTAAAAATTCTTCTAGAAATAACTATGCTTCTCTAGATTTAATCAATTTCTCCCACTCCTATTCCTGGGGAAGTAGAAATCCCATGTTCACCATTATGAAAACAATTTGTAATTACAACCTTTAAAGTCATTGTATTTCTTCAGGTCATCTGAGAAGCAGATACCACGATAAGAGTAGACTTTCAAGAGCCTTGGGAAAACACTAGCAATGAATAAAGAGGAAGAAGAAGGATTAGGCAGAGAAACCCTTCAGACTGCAATGTGGATCTGACATGTGTGAAAGGAAAGGGCAGGAAGGAGGATTGGGCAGGTAGAGTCACAGATTGCAGTGCAGCTCTAAGACAATCTCAGCCAGAAAGATAGGAGTTCCCACGTCAAACTTGCCTTCTAGAGAAGTTCAATGGCCCATCAGAATATGCCATAACTCTTATTCCTGCCATGCTCGATCTTGGCTGAGAGCATCTTGAGTTAGTGTGGTTTCATAATAGATGTGATAGTGGAATCCAGAGGGTGGTGGCTAGATGTTTCCTTATGCTTCCAACAGCAGGAGGTCTCACTGGTTCCTTTCTGTGACTGCCTTGATAGTTTTGGGACTCTTCCTGCATCTCTAAAAGAATAGTATCATGGAATGTGAAGGCACTTTGTAAATGCCCAAAAATGAGGCAAGAATCTATCTATCTATCTATCTATCTATCTATCTATCTATCTATCTATATCAATTTACCCTCCGATTGCAGATAAGAATTTCATCATAGAGATAGACATCTCAAATTGACACAATTGCCTTCTGATAAACACTATGATTGGATAAATACAGCTCTTTATTCATACGGGAAATAAAAAGAAAACTCACTTATCCATTCTTAAGTGTCTGCTTATATTTCTCTTGATCAAACATTTCTTAGAATAAGTTTTTCAGTAAGGGTGACATAATTCTTCAGAATATGTATATCCAAGAATTCCTTTGTATTGCTTTTTTAAATGCACAAACACTTTACTGAGAGAAGATAAGGGAATTGTAGCATAGTTAATGACGATGCTCCATTAACTGAGGTGAAGCACAATTGTCCTCCCGCACATAATTATTAACGGGCCAATGTAGGACCACAGCTGCTACTAAGTATGAAGGGGCATGGGGCTTGAGTGTAAGGAGCTCCAAAGTCACTGAGGAACAACTGGAGAAATGAACTTAACAACATAGAAACTGTAGTATTTACTCGAAGTTGCTTTTTCATGCATCATTTTACTCTTTTATGTGTAGAGGTTAGAAGGCTAAAAATCATACAACTCAGACTCCTTTGGAAACCGGGTTTCTCAGTGTTAACTAGCTACATTCACATGGCATGTGGGAACACTGGTGGAGTGTTTTTTGCCTCAGCCAAGCTGAATGTTCTGTTTCCTTGTTATCAACCATCTGGGTATATGGTGTTAATGGTAGTAGCCATGAGAATAGAAGGGTTTTGTTTTGTTTCTTCCTGTCTTTATTGCAGCTATGATGTTGTGATTTAAAGCAAAAAGTCCAATGATAACTTGCTTACAATGCTTTTGTAAACACCCAATTCCCTATAGAAAGCCTCTTTCCGTGTAGTTTCAGTTTCCTGAATGGAAACCTGAACTGATACAATGATCATGGTGGAGAAGTCCGTGTTTGATAGAGAAGTACGTGAAGGTGAATGGACTGAGACCATTAGTGGAGGGCTATGGAATGACTGTTCTTGCATGAGATGAAAGGGTGCCATGGAAGAGTCACAGTGTTGTCTATTGGAGACTAAGGATCTTGCAAAGAAAAGTAACTTAGGTAGTAAATCCTGGGGGAAGAGAATTCCTGATATGAAATACAGTAATGTTTAGAACTTTACTAGTAGATTTTGATGGGACTGGAGGACGAAGGTTTCCAGGGACAATTTCCTAGTACTTAATGATAATATATTCTTGTATTGTATAGCACTTTGAAGTTTACAAAGTGAAACTATGTGAGCATTTGTCAGCTAATGCACTAGGCAAATCTGTGAGCTAAAGATGAAAAATATTAATATCTCTATTTTTGTCAATAAGGAA
>NW_012148186.1:531736-533402 GCF_000956105.1 Propithecus coquereli
TCTTTTCATGTTTAAATTGCACTTATTTTCGTATTGTTTATTTTAGTTTATAGTTATATGTTCTGGTGTATTAATATTCTATTACTGTATAACAAATTACCACAAATTTGTTGAAGATGACATCTCTTTACAGTTCTGTGAGTCAAAAGTCTAGGCAAGCATGGCTGGGTTCTCTGCTCAGGGTCTCACAAGGCCAAAATCAAGGTAACAGCCAGGCTGGGCTCTTACCTGTAGGCTCCAGCGAAAAAATCCACTGTTAACTCACTCAGGTTGTTAGCAGAATTCAGTTCCTTGCCATTGTAGGAATGAGGCTCCATTTCCTTGTTGACTTGTGACTGGGAGTTACTCTCAGCTCCACTTGTTTGGTCCTTGCACATGGACACTTCCATTTTCAAAGCCACCAACACAACAGTATATAACACCTTTCTTATGCCTTGAGTCTCTCTGATTTTCCATTCTGTTACTAGCCAAAGAAAACTTTCTGTTTCTAAAGTGTTTATGTGATCAGGTTAGGCCCACCAATATAATCTCACTTTTGATTAGCTCAAAGTCAATTGATCAGTAACTTCACATCCGAAAAATTCTTTTTTCAATGTAAAATAACATAATCAGTATGAGTATGAGTAACGAGTATGCTATCTCATTATGTTCAAAAACCCAGATGTTAAAGTGGAAAATGTTGGGAGTCCATCTTAGTATTGAATCTGCTAAACCTGGTTAAGATGAAAAGATTTCTACGGACAAGTAAACTTCAGAAATACTAAGAAATGATAAGTAGCTTTCTTTTTTCTACAAAATATCTCCACATGTTTAACCAGTTTATGTAAATTATGATCTTCCAAGAAAGGAATAATCTGGGCCAGGTTTTTTCAAATTTTATATCATAGGTCATTATATCAGTTTAGTGTATAATGACTAGCACTGGTGATAGAAAAATTAAATTGAATAGAAAATATTAGAATCAATGTCACTAATCATCAGAGAAATGCAAATAAAAACCACGATGAGATATCACCTTATCCCCTATGAGAATGGCTTTTTATCAAAAAGTCACAAAACAATAGATGCTGGAGTGGATGCAGAGAGAAAGGAACACTTACACACTGCAAACTAGTGCAAGCTCTATGGAAAATAGTATGGAGATTCCTCAAAGAACTAAAAGTGGAACCACCATTTGATCCAGCAATCCCACTACTGGGTATTTACCCGAAGGAAAAAGAAAGTCATTTTATCATAAAGGCACCTGCACTTGAATGTTTATTGCAGCACAATTCACAATCACAAAGATGTGAAATCAACCCAAGTGCTTATTCATTCATGAGTGGATTAATAAAATGTAGTATATGTACACCATGGAATACTACTCCACCATAAGAAAAAAATGAATTAATACCTTTTGCAGCAATTTGGATGGAACTGGAGACCATCCTCTTAAGTGAAGTATCACAAGAATGGAAGAACAAACACCACATGTACTAACTGTTAAACTGGAACTAACGGATCAGCACTCATGCGCATAGATGGAAGTAAAAGTCAACGTAAATCATGTAGGTATGAGGGGGATGGGGGAGGGTGAAATTATATCTAATGGATACAATGTACACTATATAGGTGATGGGCACACTTACAACTTTGACTCAAGCAGTACAAAAGCAATCCATGTAAC
>NW_012148186.1:533452-535680 GCF_000956105.1 Propithecus coquereli
ATATGCTAAGTGACTTCCAAAACTAAATCATAAAAAAAAAATCTGCTCAGCTTTAATCTTCTTTACTGTAGCACTTTTGTTTGGAGCCCTGAAAAACTGTGTAAAACTGCCAATCTGGAGTAGAATTACATAGATTCCGCTTTGAACATTCCTAACTATGTCCATTTTTTGGCTATTCACTCTAGGTGCCAGAAATGTGACAGAAAAGAAAAAAAAAACTGTCTTGAAAAGGTATCCTCTAGCTTAAACTGTTTCAGCCTTCAGCCCTTTAAATCACCTCTGGTAACTGAATGATTTCATTAACATAATAAAATCATTGTAGTTTTATAGTCTTAAATTTTAAGACTATACAGGAATAGATAACTAAACCACATCTCAAAGCATTAGCTCTTTCTATGGACTTCTGAACAATCTCTCCAACAAAACGCTGATAGCCAGTTATGATTTGCAAAGGATCTGGTAACCTTTACAGTAAGCTGTTTCTAGGTGACAAGCCAATATAAGCCTCTGAGTCTCCAGTTTTTTCACTGTAAAATGAGGAGTATGTGCTATGCGAGTTCCTAAGTTCCTTTCATTTTGGGTCTTTTTAGCACTCCTGAGATGTGCCTGAACTTAGAATAATGAAGCACCAATGGTGATAGTTGGGGGGACGTAATTCAATTTCCAGATATTTAGCTTAGAGTCTCTCAAGTATGTCATTATGTTGCCATCTTCATCAATTTGTGCCAAGATTAACTCTAGTCTATAGACTGCTCAACACTTCTTAAGGGAGAAATAGATATCTACATCTCTTCCTTAATTATTCTTAAATAAGGTATGTGATTTCTTTGGATGAAAAATTCAGATACTTTTCTTTTCCACAATAATTCAGAGGAGCAGTTCTCTCAGGACCATACTAACACCATTAATGGGTAGAATATTAGGTCAAATAATTCTGGTTATTATCTCTGAAAGGCAAATAAAAATGTCTGGGAAGCTTCCTAAGGATCAGATTTGTTAAAGTAGTATTTTGCACTAATGCATTCTTTTGTCCATCACTGCAAATGTCAATATATTGCTGAATTTCTTTTCTTCCTTAAACGAGTAATTCTTACCCCTAGTTATTTGTTCATTTAATCAAGCATTAGCTATATAGCTGAAGAATTTCTTCTTAGATTTTTCTCTCTCCCTTCTACTGGTAGACCACTGGCTTTTAGTAAGGGAACCAGTGAATTAAGGTCATTAGGGTCTGAATGAAAAGAGCGTAGCAGTTAACCAAGTTATATTAGCCATTAAAGCTTAACTCTGCTTTTCTGAAAATCCTGAGGTAACCCTCACACCACAGATTGCATCTGTTGTTCTTTTGAAAGTGCAGAATGACATTAGAATAACTATGAAATTATTTTTGACTGAGAATATATTGAAAGGTATTTTAATGTTTTGATCACAGATGTATCTCAAGTTCCTAGGTCAGTGTTCAATGAATCTTCTCCTTTTTAAGCTATTTCATATATTATACTCCTTAGTACAGTCATTTGTGTATATCTTATTTCCTTTCTCAGTCTGTGGTCTCCATTAAGTGAAGATCAGTGTCGGATTCATCTTTGTTAACCACATCTCCAGCCACGATGTTTAGCATCTTGCTTTTACACATAAAAGATATGTATTAGCACTATTTTGGTACAAAGAATACAAACTCAAACAAGTTTAAATTTTTAAAAACAGGGTAAATTAATTTTTAGTGTACAAGTATTTCATTGAAATGAAATGAAATATTTCCAGATACTTCTCTTTCTACTTTTAACAAACAACTAAAACCAGGAAACTGGAAAGCCATTGGGAAGTGAGACAAAGTCTCTTTTCTACCTCTCTGTGGAGAACAATAGTTGTTCATTTCTGGTTCTGTGCACATTTGTTTCATTTCTGTCTCTGCCTCTCTGTTTCTCCACCCATTCTCTCCAATCCCCAATCCATCCCCATACAGCGTTTCATTGCCTCTTGATATTTATGTAACAAAAGATGGCTATCCACGGCTTCCTAGTTTAACTCTTCTGCAAAAAATACTTGACCCATTTCAGTTTTGGGGGCATTGGCCTAGATAATAAAAGCCATACAAATTTAACTTGTCAAATTTTATTCAAGTTTTTTTCTGGCCATTTAAATGGCCCTCACTATAAGCCCAAATCTCCTACTTCAGAAAACCTGCCTAGTTTAGCAGACTGCCAATGGAACAACCAAACTCACTCAAG
>NW_012148186.1:535730-537744 GCF_000956105.1 Propithecus coquereli
TACTTCTCCATGCAGGCAGATGCATAATAGGTTCCCTTGCAGAAGCTGAGTTGCCCATTGGTGTCCCAGCCTCTACTATGCAGTGATAACTCACTACAAGTCTATATCCTTGCCTAGATATGAGAATATTCTCTCACATAACAAACAAAGTTTATGGACAATACCATCAAGACAGTTGCACTTATTGAGTCAAATAAAGTCCTACAAACAATATTTTAAAAACAAATACAATTTGGTACACCAGGAAATAGATGTGTCAAGTCCACTGTCTTGCAAGACCTTGGATTAGTATCCATTTTGGTTGATAAGCTTCAGAAACAAATTATGTTTTCATCAATACTTTCCTTAATTAACTCTCGTACATTTTGTCCATCTATTCAGTTGAACTCTGCAGTGCTATCCTGTAAATTGACTGAAGAGAAGGACAATTGATTGAGACTCAGAGAAACAGGTTTCCTTGAGACAAAAGAATTTATAGACTAAGAAGTCAAAAAGGCCTAAAATATTGCAGACATTTTAGCACAGTTTCAAATCAAAAGGTAGTAATTATTCAAAAAGAATGACTGGGATTCATCAAGAATTTTTTATGTGTAAACCTCCAGAATTATTTACAGCCAAATTTCTCTGAAGACTAGTCTACCCCAGCTTTCTCTTTTTCATTTTCTTGGCACTTGCTCTTTATTCCTTTGTATTTCTTGCCACAGAATTTAAACTGTTCTCCTAAAGCTTAAAAATAACTTAGTCATCAACTCAAATACATTTTTTTAAATCATCCTCCTCCATGACCTTATAACTTTTACTGGAGACTCTCCTCTGATCATGGCTGCCTGACTCAGCCCCTCTCTGATTCTTCTCTGACCTCTACAACTACTTCTCTGTCTTCTCTCCTGGCTTCTTTTCCTCTATCTACCTTCTAAGATATGTGTCCTCGTCCCTAATTCCCTATCTCCTCCTCTCTCATTATTATTGTTTTTCTCTCAGTTATCGCTCATTAAATTTCAAGGCTTTAAAGATTATTTCTCTCTGGCCCACTCACAAGTCTACATCTGCTATGTTACTTCTTCAGCCTCATTTCTAACTACCTATTTGCTTAATCTACTTTGAGACCATAACAAAATCTCAAAGGCCATATGCACAAAGCTAAGCTTCTCAGATTTCTAGTTAAAATGATTTCTCATATTTAATTCCCTATTTCAGTTAGTGTCTTGACCCAATCATCCAAGCTTTAAACTTAAGAGTTTCATTGCTGTTTACTTCATAGACCTTGCCCACAGCCGATATAGTCAGTTGAGAGGCCATGTTTATTTTCCCAATGCAATATTTAACATTTACCTCATACATTCCTTTTCACTATCACTGCCATCATTACTTCTTGCCTGTTACACTGTGTTCTTAGATTTTTTTCAACATTGGCATAAATAGCTCATATTTATTAAAATATTCTTTATTAAACCTTTTTGAATCTCTTCTTGATTCTGTTTTTTTTTCCTTTAAAACACATAACTTAAACGGGTTAATCTCTCTTAATTACCAAGATCTTAAAGAAATGAATATAAAGCTTTTAAATGGAACTGTGGTTGTTATCTCAAGGGGAAATATTTAATCATGCAAAAATGGAAGTAGTTTAGGGTTAAAAATAGCTTTGTATAGGAGAGGCTTTATCGTGCTACATCCAACTTGAAAACCCTAGTCCCTACATTCATTAATTTATTCATTCTGTCACTCATTTAATCAGAAATATTTGTTGAGTACTTCCCTATGTGCCAGGCACTGTTTTAGGCACTGGGTACATACTAATCAACAGAACGAACAACCTGCCTGAATTAATAATGCTTGCGTTTTGGGAGTAGGGAGAGAGTAGATAAAAAACAGATAAAGTAGAGGTTATTTACAAAACTCTGTGTGCCATCACAGTCCAACATAAATAGGAGAGAGATAGAATTCGAAATGGCAGATGCCACAGGACCTAGAAATAAACCAGTCCCTGGGTAACAGCAGAAATCATATAAGCCAC
>NW_012148186.1:537794-538510 GCF_000956105.1 Propithecus coquereli
ATTAATTTCAGTAATTTCTAAATTAAAAACCAAGTTTGTAACTATGAGTATTGCGAAATATTTTAAAAATCCATTTAAATAATTCCTATTACAGATGCTCCTTGACTTACAATAGGATTACGTACCAATAAACCCATCTTAAATTGAAAATATCATTAAGTAGAAAATGTATTTAATACACCTAACCTGAACATAACTCAGCCTAGCCTGCTCTAAAAGTGCTCAGAACACTTACATTAGCCTTGAATTGGGCAACATGGTCTGGCAACACAATACACCAGAATATTGGTTGTTTATCCTTGTGATTGTGTGGCTGGCTAAGCACTGAGGCTCACAGCCTCTGCCCAGCACAGAGAAAGAGTATCAATATTGAGGTAAAGAAAATCACACTTTCCAGATTCAATTATACTCATGGAAGCGAGAGTAAATGGTATTAAATCTATACCATAATATATCAAGGAGCATATAGAAGCAATGAAGTAGATTACTTAGAGCAATATGAAAGAATCTTAAAAATATACTGTTGAGTTAGAAAACTAGAAATGGAATGAAATCTAAAGCACAGTATCATTTAGATAAAGAGAAAGGGCATACATACACACATACAGACAAATAAAAATACCACTGCATTTTCTTCTAAAACATATTTAAAATATTAAAGGCACCACCAGCAGGGATTTACAAACTTTATTATGTGATCTGCCCACATGCTTCTT
>NW_012148186.1:538560-539853 GCF_000956105.1 Propithecus coquereli
GATTTTATAACCTGAGACTTTGCTAAATTTATTTATCAATTCCAAGAGTCTCTTGGTAGAGTCTTTGGGGTTTTCTAGATATAATATCATATCATGAGCAAAAAGCAATAGGTTGTCCTCTTTCCTGATTTGGATGCCTAGGACTTTTGATGAGGCTTGCGTTACTGAGGCAGATTAAACACTTAATTGGGTTCATAACATTCAATAAATTCTAAATCAATGGAGGCCATAATTCTGTTAGGTCTCAGTTCAAGAACTATTGCCTAAAATCCCTTCTAAATGACCTGAAGTCCCTTTCTCACTTCATCTTTTATTCCTCCACTACATTCTGTTCAGGCCTTTATCATAAGAACTGTAGTGCGTCAATGCACTTATTGCCTTACATCTGTCTTCACTTTTTATAGACTCTTCTCACCTTATTAAGATGACTTCTTATTCATCTTCTTAACCACAGATTCTAGCATGTAACAGATTTGATGTCTGAATAAGCTCAGAGACAGGTGGTAGGAACCGTTTCCAGGTGAAAAGGAAACATTATTATACACGTACTGAGATTGCATATCACATAGTCTCCTGATATTAAATAAAACAGGCTGAAGCAAACAGACTAAGCTTGAAACCTCCTCAATCCTCTTAAAAAATATTCCAGGCAATATGCCATTCCTTTTCAATCAGAGATTTCTTCATAGGCCTCTCTCCAGACGTATAAAATGACTTTGGTTAGTCAATCTTACAGAGTAACTGCCTCAGCCAGCTCTCCAGATGGTACTGAATTTGTCAGTAATGACAGCATGGAAGTGTTAATGCTGTCCTTCATTTTCTTATACCTGATGGAGCCCCCAAAAATGAGAGATCTCAACTCTACTATGTGTGGCCTGATTCTTTCAAATGTACAATTTACAATAGATGGGCTGACTACTAAAACAACAATATTCTTGCCATCAGGAATACTGACAAATCATTAAAAATCTTATTCTACCTTGAGAGATAACCCCTTCTGATCTCTCAATGATAGTGTTAATAAATGAGGAAATGCACACAAAAGAAGCTGAGATTTAAAATATGTTTTAATGAATACAATACACAGATTGTTGATTAATATCAACAAATTGTGCACATTCATTCAAATGATGCACTTTCAGATACCATTCAGGACTTCCATGTAAGAGTGGCCAGACTAATCAAAGCAGAAGGAGGGAGATCTTATGGCATCAGAATTTCACCTCTTTGAAGGGTCGTTTTCCTCCTGCTATAATACGATAACCATCTGTATTCCTTTACCATGTTTTAAGG
>NW_012148186.1:540067-541858 GCF_000956105.1 Propithecus coquereli
GGACTGCCATAAGAAAATATCAAAGATTGGGGGGCTTAAGCGATAGAAATTTCTATTCTCAAAGTGTTGAAGAATAGAAGTCCAAGATGAAGATCACAGTAGTGATGTTTCCATTCTGAAGCCTTTCTCCTGGGCTTACAGGTGGTCACTTTTTCCCCTGCATCCTCAGATATTATTTCCTCTGTTTACACATATTCTCCTTGTGTGTCCAAATTTTCTCTTCTTTTTTTTATTTCAACATATTAAGGGGGCACAAATGTTTTTGTTACATAGATACTTTTTACAATGCTTAAGTAGGGGCTTTTAGTGTGCCCTTCAGCCAAATAGTGTTCATTGTACCCTACAGGCAGGTTTTTACCCCTCCCCTCCTCCCATCCGCCCCCTTCTTGATTTCCTACAAACTTTACATCTCTTTGTGCCTGCGTGTGCCCATTGATTAGCTTCCAATTATTGGAGAGTACATGTGGTGTTTGTTTTTCTATTATTGAGATACTTCACTTAGGATAATGGTTCCCAATTCCATCTGAGTTGGTGCAAAAGACAATATTTCATTCCTTTCTATGCTGAGTAGTATTCCATGGTATACATGCACCACATTTGATTAATTCACTCATGAGCTGATGGGCACTTGGGTTGATTCCACATCTTTTCAATTGTGAATTATACTGCAATAAATATTTGAGCACAGATGTCTTTTTGATAAAATGATTTATTTTCTTTTGGATAAATACCCAGTAATAGGAAACTAGATCGAATGGTAGGTCTACTTTTAGTTCTTTGAGGAATCACCTTACTGTTTTCCATACAGGTTGTACTAATTTGCAGTCCCACCAACAGTGTATAAGTGTTCCTTTCTCTCTGTAGCCATGTCAACATCTATTGTTTTAGGACTTTTAAATAAAAGCCATTCTAACTGGGGTAAGGTGATATTTCATTGTGGTTTTAATTTGCATTTCCTTAATGATTAGTGATGTTGAGCGTTTTTTCATGTTTGTTGGTCATTTGTCTATCTTCTTTTGAAAAGCTTCTGTTCGTGTCTTTTGACCACTTTTTAATGGGGTTGTTTGTTTTTTCCTTGCTGATTTGCTTGAGTTTTTTGTAGATTCTGGTTATTAGACCTTTATCAGACATATAGCTTGCGAATACTTTCTCCCATTCTCTAAGTTGTCTATTTGCTCTGGTGATTATTTCCTTAGCTGTGCAGAAGCTTTTTAATTTAATCAAGTCCCATTTAGCTATTTTTGTTGTTGCTGTGATTGCCCTTGGGATCTTTTTCATAAATTCTTTGATTAGGCTGATATTTAAAAGAGTTTTTCCAACATTTTCTTCTAGAATTCTTATGGTTTCATGCCTTACATTTAAGTCTTTTATCCATTTTGAATTAATTTTTGTGAGTGGTGAGAGATATGGATCCTGTTTCATTTTTCTGCATGTGGCTATCCAATTTTCCCAGCACCATTTATTGAATAGGGCTTCTTTTTCCCAGTGTATATTATCTGCTTTGTCAAAAATCAGTTGGTTGTATGTAGATGGTTTATATCTGGGTTCTCTGTTCTGTTCCATTGGTCTATATTTCCATTTTTGTGTCAATACCATGCTGTTTTGGTTACTATATCCTTGTAGTATAGTTTGAAGTCTGATAATGTGATGCCTCCAGATTTGTTCTTTTTGCTTAAGATTGCTTTGGCTCTTCAGGCTCTTTTCTGGTTCCAAACAAAGCATAGAATTATTTTTTTCTAGGTCTGTGAAATATGATGTTGATATTTTGATGGGCATTGCACTGAATCTGTA
>NW_012148186.1:543323-547037 GCF_000956105.1 Propithecus coquereli
GATGCACTTTCAGATACCATTCAGGACTTCCATGTAAGAGTGGCCAGACTAATCAAAGCAGAAGGAGGGAGATCTTATGGCATCAGAATTTCACCTCTTTGAAGGGTCGTTTTCCTCCTGCTATAATACGATAACCATCTGTATTCCTTTACCATGTTTTAAGGCCAGAGTATGCCATCTAAGAATGACTAACAGTGAATTGCATAGTGGAGTTCTGGAGAGTTAACCATGAACCCAAGTTTCTTCCATACTTGTCTTCTGCTGAACGAAGTTGCCAGAAGGTAGCCAGCAGAGTAGACATTGTCTTGACTTGAGTATTCTGAACTTATAAGATCAAATTAAAATTGATAGTGACTATACAACTCAATTAGAGAAGGATCAGAGACCAGAAGGATTTAAAAGATTTGCAGAAATAAATAAATAAGCAGGAGCTATAAGAAAGTGGATATAACTAATAAGCAGAAGCCAGGAGGTAAAAATAGAAAAGGAAGAAGCCAACACATGAAAAAGCAGAGAAATCAATAGAACAACAGAGTGAACAGAAAAGGGAGCAATGGGCACTTGCCTCTGATGGAATAGCTAAAAGTCTCTGGGAACACACAAAGAAATCTTGAGGCCTAGAGATTTGGTTGCCAAAGCAGCTTCTTGTACTTTCCTTCTTTTCCTGTAAACCTACAATGAATTCCCATCATAAATGGAGATCTAAACATATTTGTTTTTTACCACCTGGAAGTACCTTAATAATGCAATGGGAAGGCATAAAGAAGATGCATGCGTTTGTGCTGGGCAGAATTTACAAGTCGATTTTTCTTTGGACTCTAACTGGGATCAAAACTCAGAGCTTTTAATTTCGTTCATCTGTTCCAACACTTTTATCTTACCATTAATACACTGCTAACTCTAACTTTTCCCCATCATGGATCAATAGTCCCAAGAAGTACTTAACTTTACAGAAAAATGTGACTTAATAAGATAACATCATCTCTCTCAGGTATGTGAAAATGCCCTCTTAGCTCATAAACATAAATCAAAATAAGTATATTAAGCCATTAGCCATAAAAAATATTCAAACCAAAACACAAATGAAATAAGATAATCTCTCTTTAACATACCTTCCTGAACCAATAATTGGTCTTTAACTGCCAAACTTCAACTGATTGATATTTTCTGCCTTGAAAATGTCCCATGATGGAATCCAGAATATTCAAAGAAGTGTTTCTTTTGCTTCTCCCAGATTAACTCTTCTACTGGATTGAAAAGACATCCCTTGATCATTAACTATGCACAGAACAATTTCTGCCATATACTGTTGGTCAAAGTAGTCACGAAGCCTGCTCAGATTCAAGGAATGGAAAAAGTACACTCCAAATCTTGATGGGAGAGTGGCGACTACTCACTGCAGAAGAGGGCATAGGATGGGAGATAGGGTTGTGGCCATCTTTGTATAATATAATCTGTCAGCTCTAAAATTAGAATGTGAGCACTGATATAATTTACAAAATATCTTCTGTATCATCTCTATTTCCATAGTATTTGCAAAATACTTGACACACAGTGGATATTTTACACAAGTTTTATTCCTAGGCAATCTTTGAGATATTTCCAGTACCACCACACAGTATACAAAAAGTAGAGGTACTATTTCTTCTTTTGTGTTTGATGTCACTTATGTGCTATCTACAAAAGGTGATTTAAATTTTCAACTGCAATAAGGTTATTGTCTGACTCATGTTTTCCTTGATAGACGAGTCCAGGGATACTTCAATTCTGGGAACTTCACCTTCTAAAAGCCTTCTTTGGTGAATACTGTTTTTATTAGTACATCACTAAATTTGATCTCTGGGTATGGACAATACATATGCTTAACCTGAGGTTGATTTGTCTCTCCTTAAAGGACTCATAAAATTTATTTTTGAAAGGTTCCTATAATACTTTCATCGGACAAGTTTGTGTTCAGGAGGAAAAATAAACAAAAAAACAAACAAACAAAAAAGCCTTCAATATTCTAGATAAAGAACCTCCTTTCGATTGTTGCCAAGGAGAGCTCGTCTGAAGCCTCCCTCTGTGCTTGACATGCATTGGCTCATATTCATCACTATTGACAGTCTCATATGTGTCACTGTCCAACAAAAATCCTATCTGTTACTATTAATAAGCTACCCTTTGCCATATTGATTAGTTGCTTATCTGAGCTTTACAGACAACAACCTCCCTGCTTGTCTCAGAAGCCTCATATTAGTCAGAATTATACCCCTAAGTTTTTGCTCCCAATCTTCATGACTTTAAGTACACACAGCTTTGACCTTAGATATTTTCTTTGTACCTTTGTCTTAGCACTCAAATTAAGATATTTTTTGTACCTCGTTGCAGTATTAACTCTCATAAAACTAAACTCTTCTTGGCGCATATCACCTGGCACTCTCTGGAAGTATGGATCCTCTATCTAACCTAAAAATGGCAAAAATGTCCTAAGCTAAAGGTCTCTAAATAACATGTACGGAAGAAATGTATTAAGAATATACCCAAATATTAGGTTTTCTACATGACCTAGCTCCATTTTTTGAGAGCAATAACAATAGTTAAATGGAACCATCATAGAAGTATTAGATCTGGTCCAGTAAATCAGCTTTATAGCAAATGAACTAGATATTAGGAGAGAGAGGAGAAGTTTATTCCCAGTTTAGCTGTAAATTGTGCTCAAAAATTCAAATGTTACTGAAACTCCCTAGACAACTAGTGGGCTGAGCCCACCAGGAATTTATTTCATTTACATCTCCACTTAGAAAATAACTTTATCCTAAAGAATGAGGCATGCTAGCTCAATTAGAGAATGATGTCAGTTTAGAAGGAGGAGGCAGTTATGAATAGATGCTTTATTCTTCAGCCAAGTCTGACGGCCTCACCTCTGTATTTCAGGGAAATTGACTTTAAGAGAAAATAAGAGCTGTTTTCACCAACATCTCCATAAGATAGTGGGACCATGAAGTGGCTACTCTGGCTGCTTATATGTGGGACACATGTATACAAGCACACCTCAAAGGCGGGAGAGAGGGCTTCTCTGCCCTTAAGCATAGAGCAGCATGGCCACTTCGTGAAGATTCCTCAGCATCAATAATACTTTAGTTTTGCCATAGCAGAGCAGCTTCAGTTCAATAGAATAACGACATAACTTAGTTTTAGTGATTATCATCAAGAGACTGTGGCAATAGTTCCTTTGAAGGATTGTGTAAGCATTGATTATTTTACCAGCATATACTACCTTAGAAATATGGAGCAACAATGACAGCAAGAATGAAAATTTTATAAGGTCCAAAATAACTGAGATAACTTTGAGAGGGGATGTAGTTTGCATAATAATAAATTGCAGGAAATGCAGAAAAATTCTATTTGTTTTTTTTTAAGCTTAGTCCATTTTTGTTTTGTCATAGAAGTAATCTGAAAAATAAGAGATGAATTAAGATGTAGAATACAGAAAAGCCCCAGCAGAACATGGGGATGAATGTTGAACATTGGTTTCCCCAACTCTACTGCTTTGCAATCTCTTCTCTGCCCATTGTTCCTTATTTTGTTTATAAACATCAAGGATATCATATAGAGCCATTGACCTGTATGTGCCTTCACACAAAATAGACCTGTTATATACATATGGAATAGACAGAAAAAATATAAAAACAAATACCATGCTTAAAATTAGAAGAAAAGGTTTCAGCAGTA
>NW_012148186.1:548229-566060 GCF_000956105.1 Propithecus coquereli
TTAAAAAAAATTTCAGACCACTCAATAGCTGATCAGCCAAACTTAAACCTAGTCAGAGGTTGTGTTAGTTAGAAGAGTGGACCCTGTTGGAACTAACCCTATTAAAATATACCCCAAATGTGAAAGAAACATCACTTACATAAGATAATGCTATAGGAAAGAAAAAAAACACCATAAGTATCAAGAGAAAAGTAATAGACATCCATTTTCTATTAGGGACTCAGCAGGGAAAGAAAAAAAGCAGAGTCAAGATGTATTTTCCATGAGTCTGGTTCAAATTTTATCATACACCCTAATATCATATTTCTACAGCTGTGAAAAAGTCCTTTATAGAAGAATGACTTGACATTTGATGAGTATCTTCCCAGTCTCTTCCTAGTAATTCTGTGATGAAACAACAAACTCAGGAACCCTGGAGAGAGGATGGGATATCAAAAAAGCAATGGATTTAAGATTCAGACAAACTAAATGTTCAATACAAGTATTGCAATTTACTACATGAATTACCTTAGAAAATCAGTTAACTTTTCTCAGCCTTAGTTCTTTGTGCATTAAAGAGAATTCACTATGCAAACAGAGCCATTGAAGGGAAAGTACTCAGCAGATTTTCTGAAACATAATAGGCAGTCAATAATTATTTGTTTACTTTTCTCCCTCCCTTTCTTCAAACGTTATCTCCACTCTCTAATTTTCAGCTACCAGCTGCTGTTCAAAACTGGGCTGCTTCATGTGATTTTGGCTTCAGCCTTGTATAATATAATCTGCATTATCCCTGGGTGTTTATCAGTTTGACCCCATAACCTATCTTTTCGAATACCACAAGACTTTCTCTCCCCACTACCTCATTCCATTCCTCCTCTAGGTCTAGGGGGAAGAACAAAACAATGACTAAACAGAATCAACATGATTCGGTTTTATACTGGAAGGTGGAGCTTCTACTGGGAAGAATAAAGGAATTATAGAGATAACTGGGCCCAGGTAAACACACTCTTGTCTCTTGACTCACTTTTCCCTTGAAATACTCTCCTTCTTAGAATCCTTGTGGCTGGTAGTTTCCTTTCCTTACTGGAAGAGGAATTATTGTCCATACTGACAACCCTAGAGTAAGAGTCTAGGAAGAAGGAGCAAAGAAGCAGGCAAGTAGGTCTAGTGATTATTTAGGGTAAAGTAGTCCTCATGATACATATGAAGTACAGTTTCATTCTCAGGAGAGCTGAACACATAAGCATTTTGGAGCCAAATGAGTAATTATTCTTTTTCTTTTTGTGAAATATTATCTGTGCCTATGGGACTCAGATTGAGATGGTAAAGGAGGACTGCAACTGCTGAATAAGACAGTTTAGAAGTTTCAGAGGTTTGATCCCGTCTATATATTATACCATCACTGCACCTTTGATAATAATAGGAATGTAGGCTAGCTGTTTTAAGTTATATACAAAACAATTTACAATATTATAAAATATAATGTTATAACTTTACTAAAAGCATAAAGAGTAAGTCCTTTATAAAGAAATTTTGGAGTTCTTTTCCAAAAATGGGTATGAAATATCTGTTCATATAATTTACAAGAACTTTCTTAGATTACACATTCAGACAATTATTTATAAATACCAATTTTTGATGGGCCAGTGTGGTAAGCCCAAATATTTACATCTTAATCTCTGGAACTTGTGAATGTCATCTTATATGGCTAAGGAAATGTTGCAGATATGACTAAATTAAGGATCTTAAGAAGGAGAGATTATCTTGCACTATCTCTTGGACCCTAAATGTAATCCCTAGTGTCCTTATATAAGGGAGGAAGAGTGAGTTTATTACAGAAGAGGAGAAGATGATGTGAGGATACTGCTCACTTTGCAGATGGAAGACTGGGCCATGGCCACAGCATGCAAGGCATGCATCTCTAGAAGCTGGAAAAGGCAAGGGATCACATTCTCCCACAGAGCCTCCCTAAGGAGTATGACCTTGTTGATATCTTTGTCTTGGCCCAGGGAAACCCACTTTGAACTCTGGCCCCTATATCTATAAAAGAACACATTTCTGTTGTTTTAAGTGAATAAATCTCTGGTAATTTGTTATAGCAACCATAGGAAACCAATAAAGTGAAAAATATTCTAACCAAATTGAAATTTACTGAGGATTAAATAATTTGTTATTTGTGAATATGAACAGAACTAAAGCTTTTCCCAAATGCTCCAAACTTCCTCAGGTGTTTCAATAGCATAGCATGATTCTCTCTCACTGCATCTTTCACATAATATGGAACTTAATGATTTAGTTGTCTTTCTTTTCCAAAAAACAGAAAGTCCGTGACAGCATGGTCTATCTGTGCCCTGTTCATCTCTATCCCTGAAGTCAAGCACAGTGGCTGACGCATAGTAGCATCAATAAACATTTGTTGAAAAGGTGAATAAGTGAATGAGAGAATGAATGAATCAATAAATAATTTAAGAATGGTGCCAAGCAGGGAGAAATAAAGTGAGGCAACACATGAAGAAAAGAGCATTCCCTATACACTTATCAAGTTGTTGGTCAATGTAGGGAAGAAAAGCCAGTGTATTCAGGGGATTTTTCATATTCTTCTTGGTTATCTTTTGCTAACTTTTAAGAAGCACAGCATAGAAAGGCAGGCAGAATAAAATCGAAGTTTTGTAAGTTAAATAATCATAAAATGTACGCATTTATAGGTGAGCATAGGATAAAACTAATTTAAATCTTTGAAAACAATCTAATTCATTTTATTTATTATAGTTTAAATGCATTTCATTGTACTGTATAATAGAAATACTATCTTATACTGTTATATTGTGTTATTATATGCTCTAAACAACATTCTCAGTGACAAATTACACATATAGTACTTTTACCGTTTTACAGAAGCCAAGAATCAATAGCCAGATTCAGCCAGGAATTTGTATGTTTAGACACCAAATTTTTTATATATCCCAAATGGTTGTATTTTCTTTCTTTACACAGGAAAAACAAACACCATTCCCTACAGCTTTATTCTCTTTGACAATCAGCACTTCTTTTCAAAACACATTCAAAAACGTAGAAATGTGAGATTCTGCTTTGACAGCACCTAAATCACCTGTGTGGTAGTGTTATTTGTCCAGTGACTTATTTCTTACAAGTATTCACATTGCTCGGTCATGAAGGCTAAGTTTTTTACCTCTTAATTATTTTAATCTAACTTATGTGAAAAACCTTATGCCTGTAAAAGTTTTTACTATCACTATATGCATTTCACTTATAGCCAATCTAATAGAAGTGTATCCCAAACTAAATGCTTTCTTCAAACACAAATGTATATCCTGGGATCTTCTACAACTGATAATCTGAAAGCAAAATTTGGATATGAAATATTTTAAATTTTTATCTGAGCAGTTTTTTGCAGCTGTTCAAACTAGTATGCTAATATGAAAATCAAATATCATTTATTCAGAAGGGGAATTAACTTTTATAATAATAAACATTTCAGAAATTCCCCATGTAGATTAATATTGTTTTCCCCACATTTAGATTCTCTTTACAAAGATTTGTTCTATGTCACTGAATTCTTCTTGTCTCTAGTTTGGGAGCTATATATGAATATGCAAATAAACTGAAGCAGCAGAGTCGTTCATTGGAAAGCAATACTAATACTAATATTAACACTATTACTGTCTTACAAAGAACTTTACAGAGTTAATACACAGTAATATACAGTGCAGTGAAAGGCCAAAAAAATCCTAATTGAAATGTTAATGTATATGTTTACCACTATCAAAAAAGATATAAATCTAAATGATGTAAATTCTCACTTGCATATAACATTAATATATAAAAGTATGCCTTCCTCAGTGTAGTCAAAGCTGATTCAAAATATTTCCACTACAGGATCCAATTTCAAGCATTTTCAACACTCCTCAAACAGTAATTAAGCAACTATAAGCAAATGTGGTCTTAAAGGTTTCTACAGGTGTTTCACATTATTAATGTAGATTGAAAGGTTATATGCTCTTTCTACTTCACAAGTTTGCTCCATTTCCCCAGCATCCCTAAAAAGGAAACATCGGTTTTGTCCTAATATATATTGTAAAGATTTTGTGAGAACAGATGAGATGATTATATCTTTAAAATTATTTCAAATGTTTCAGACAAAATTTTCAGTTTTGATTGTTAAAGTGATCCTATTATATTTCCTTCATTCTAAAATGCACATATTTTTCATATTTTAACATCCCTAAATTTCTATGCAACTTATATTCAGTGACATTTCACAGTCGGATGATTTTTTTCTTTTTTCCCTTTTTTATTAATGATATACCTAATAATGGTACATGTAACAAGTGACGTCATCTTAAATTAGTGAAATGTAGTAAATTGCTTAGCATGTAAAATAAAGCAAATATATTTTTGTTTATCTTTTATCATGACATGGAGTTTATAGAAAATGTAATCATAAATTAGTATTAAGTACTGAGAAATCATAACCTAGCATTGTCTATTAATAAATGTATTAAATGTTATATATTTTTTTCTGAGGTATAATGTCCACTTAAAAGGAGAAAGTAATAGCATATAAACAATAAAGATCTGTAGGGAAATATCTATCTGTGTCCGGTTGTTAAATCTGAAATCATATTCCGTATACTAGAGATGAAAAATCTATTTGGTGCTTTCTTTTTGCCACCAAAACAATTCTACAGATTAACTCTGCCTCACGGGTCTAAAAATTATACTATAGATTGGTGTGTATCTAAGAGAAAAGTACGATGCTTATATACAACAGAAGTATCATTATTATAACTCCAATAAGCATGAGGAAAGGTAACCAGGTATCAACCTATGTTATAAGATTCTAGAAGACCATGAAAAGGTGAAACTTATCCCAAATCTATAACTAATTCTCCCTGCCATTGTGCCTCATATTCTCAATCCACCCCTTTAAGATATTGCTGTTGAAATGCTATTAATATCTGAAATGGCTCATGCCTAAACTATTATATTATCCATTAACACTCTAGGATAAAATAGCCAAAATGATTATTAGCTATTGACATATGACTCCCTAAGGAACAACATGTATTTTGATTAAGAGTAAGGAAATGTGGCCAAGAGTGCAAAGATTTATATCAGATTCTAACATTAATCAATTAGTTAGGTTAAGAAATATCAATGTGTGATATCAACAAGGAGTAAGTGATAAAAGAGCTCCAAGTATACTAAGAGATATGGATTCTGGGTTAAAGTATAGAACTGCCAAGCTCAAGATCTGGCACTGAATAGGAAAGAAAAAAATCACAGAATGGTGTCCTTGATTTGAGTGTTCATCTGCTAGAATAATTGTCTTAAGATCTTGCTTTTTGGGTTAAAAAGATCGCCACTCTAGTGCATCATGATAATGACTTGAATTATATTTCCATTATCTAGCTATCAACAAGAAGATAGACGAGAAAAGTATAATTTAATGTTAAAAACTATAGTATTTATAAAATAAGAAAGTGAGTATTAACAACCTTCGTCTTTCCTTTATGAATAAAAGAAGAAATACAAGCCAATATGGAGTTGTGAAGATATTGTTAAAAAACAATCACTTATTTTGAACAAGGACTCTATAAACATATTTGAGCTGCTGAATACTTTGCATGTGTAGCTCTGCCAGATTTTTGTGGTCTCTACTCTCAGTCTGGCACCTCTAATGTTCACACAGACTGTTTCAAAAGGAAATTTGCAAAACAGAGAATCAAAGTACGTTTAAATATGTGGGTGAAGCTGAAGGATCTGTCAGTAGAAGAAATCTCCAAGATAGAAACTGTAATCTTTTAAAGACAGTTTCTGTTCACCAGAAGAATCCAAATAAAGCATCATTTTGTTCCAGAAGATGAAGCTGAGGCATTTTTACAATTAGGTTTGGATTATGGGCTTCCTAATTAATTTATGACTTCCAGCTCTTTATGGGAACTCTCTCTAATCCATTTCTTGAAGAAGACTAATATCACACAATGAAAAGTCAAATTTATTAAGAGGCCAAATGTTAGAAATGGGTGGGACCTTAGAATTCAACTAATAAAACTATCACATGTTAAACTAAGTCCTAGAGAAGGAAAGTAACTTGCCAAAGATTCCACAAACTTTCATGTAAAAGGAGGAAAGAGACTCCATGTCTCCATACCCCCCCATATCACAATGCTTCCCCCTTAAAGCACAACAAAAAGCAAATGAATGTGAGTGAATGATTTGCCATACGTCATACTTGAGTTTTGGCAGCAACTCATAATTTTTTAAAGCCATAGGTATCTGAGTTACTTAAGATTGACACTATTTCAGTAAAGTTTATTGTTCACATGAAACCATTACAAAGTATAGTAAGAGACAGAACAAATTTGATTTTGAAGTTGACTTTTTGTGCTTAGAGCATGTGATGAGGGAAAATGTTCTGACAGTTCAAGCTTACTCAAGCTTAATGACAGATCTAAATTGGAGCTTGGAGATAAAAGAAATTCTTTAGTGATGCCTCAGTTGTCATTGATTGCTATGAGCAATTTTAAAGCTATTCAAGATGAGAATTGCCAGCTTGGTTCTGAAAGGGGAGAAAGTAGTACATAAGATTAGAGGCTGGTACAAATGCTATCTTGGTTTAAAAAGAGAGAGGACAGTTTTGTATCACATACATAGGTGACAATCGTGACTACATATAGACGTTTATCAGCAGGAAATGACTCAATGAATGTTCGGGGTAGTGTAAGCACCAGCTGTGCTAAGGAAGATGAAAATGAAAGGCAGCTTCCCTTATAAAGATCACCAGGAACAATATGGCTGGGGAAAAAAAAAAGAAAGTAGTTGCTAAAGCTGAGAGCTAATAAAAAAATAATAAAAAAACTATCTTCATAAATTATAGGATATCATCCTGCTACTTGCTGCAATCTTTGAATTAAAAGATATAGAATCCATTTTGAGAAATTCAATTTCATCAAATGGAAAGTGAAAGCATCTCCAATTCTACAGACACACTGAAGCCTTCATGCCCCATTTGCACTACTCGTATTGAATCCCATAATAAGTTTCTACCTATTGAGTCCAAATAAATGGTGGTTATCAAAATGCTCTATCTTTAACTTATCGTTTGCATTCCTTTTTTTCCTAGTCTTTTGTCTTATAAAATATCCCAATTTCTTAAGACTATTAATGAATTATGTCCTTGATGTGCTTTTCCCTAAATTAGTTAATAGTATCATTCATGTAAAGATAGGAGACAGAAATAGAAAAATTCAGCAGTCCCTAAGATATTATTTTACAAAAAGAGTTTATCCACAAGTAGGATAGATGGCCCTAGAGAGAAATACATTTTCCTCTAGAATACCTGTCCCTTACGTGTTTGCAATTCCCTAAACATACTGTGCATATTCACACTCAGTGTCTTTTTTTAAAATGAAGCTGTCCATCTACATGAAGTGCCTTTTCCAAGATTCTTCACCTAGTGTATAAAATGCATCCTCTAATTCCTAACTCCAATATCACTTTAGTGACAGGAAATCCACTTATCAGAGAGAAATAAATATTCCTGTCTTTGTGTTTCCACAGCACACACCTCCAACACACTTATAATTTGTAATTTGCCCATTTCGTCTGCTATAGGTTAGGGACTGTCTTAAAGCATATCATTTGTTTCTATATATGTCCCAGGAGTTAATAAACCATCCAGGACATAACAAGTACTACAAACATTTATTATAAATGAATGAAAATGGACCTTATCAATAGGGTTATATATTTCTTTTCTTCCTGTGGAAATTACAATAAAATATGAAGTCCAGCTACAGAAAACCCTGCTAGTGAATTTTTCTCTTACATATTTCACAAAAAAATTACATTTTACCCTAATATGTCCTATATAAAAGATTTCATTATGTCTACTTTCCACCTAAGTATTTATTTTTAACAAAGGAAATTGCACAGCAATTGTATGAGGGTGTTTGTACTATGAGATAGACAACATTTCTTCCTTTATTTTGCAGCCGTATAGAAAAACTCACCAAAAATTACATTTTCTGTTGGCCCAGCCTGGGATTGATAAATATAGAAATGGAAAAATGGTATTATAGAAATTGCAGAATCCACCTCCTTTCAGAATTATATCTGGGTTGGGGAGAGAGGAGGAAGTGAAACATATGGATACCTGTGTGTATACACACGCGCGCGAGCACACACACGCACACATACACACACACACACACACACACACACACACACCCCTTGTCCCTCACTGACCTCTTCACCTGCACTATCATAGCTTCCAGATACTCTGGTAAGATTCAGCCACAGTATATTTACTATACCGTACTGCTTGCCAAAGTATTTCCTTGTACAATTATTTTATAGGAAATAGAAACTCCCCTATGAATTGATTTTTGTTATTTGAGTGGACCTACACAGAAAAATCCAGATGGTTTTGACAAGGTGAGCTGGTGAAACTTAGAGTAAATCTCCTAATAAACAAAAGCAAATATTTTAAACTGTAAATTGTGCCACATCAGGGGAAATTTCATAGCCCACACATGTTACAATTTACTAATAAAATATCCAATCCCAATAGTCTGGGTATATTCAGTTCTTTGCTTGTTTGTTTTTCACAAGAAATAAACAGACTGGGAAAATGCTGTTGTTTTCTACTATAAGTAGAGTCTTGCATTACTTTCCAAGAAAGATAATACATTCCTGTTCATTTTCTCAATTTGTTCTAATAAGAAAAAAAAGGTTCATTTAAATAACCTCCCATGTGGGTGCGTGTTCTCCGTGAAGGTATATATAATGTCATTATCTTTAGCCAGAGCAGAAATAGTTCTGACCTTCTCAAGAAAGTATATAATCAGTCTAAAAATGAGATAGTTACACTTTCTTAATATACCCTATTTTTATCCAAATAGATATGAAAAGGATCCAACGTGATACCTGAATTATACTGTATGATATTTTACTAGAAAAAAATAATATCAAATTTTGATAATGTTTGTTGACATTGCATAATTACTGAAAAGCAAAACATTTCTAAGGTAACATTAGGACATTGTAGTTCACATTTGTGTAAAGATCAAATGTCTTTCCTTTCTAGTAATCCTCTGAAATTGTTTCAAGAATGATATTGATGCTATAGCAAAGTGTTACCAAAATTGATAAAGTAGGACTGCAATTTGGATATTGTAATAATAAATTTGCCCTGTGATTTTCTGACATAATGAGGTGGCATTTTCCAGTGCCCAAGGCATTCCAGAAGAGTGGAGTGGCTAGCTTTGGTAAAAAACAGTGATTCCTGCAAACCGTAGGTAATTTAGTAAATTAAAAGAGAAATGCTGAATATTATTCAGAAACCTGAAGGAGATGATGTAAACCATTAATTTATTTCTAGAAACAAACTTAAATACCAGCTCCATACATAACCAATCATGGATAATAATTTTAAAAAGTGTTCATTGTCTGGTAAATTTCTGGCCACTACTTACCATTCCAGTTTGTGCCCTTCCCCTTGTTCCCATACAGCAAGCACTTAATTATGTGTTGATTGAATGATTTAGTGATTGATTTGGGCTTTGTTCCCTCCATTGGTCTGAATACTCTGGAACTGCTGTATTTTCACTTACTCTGAAATTGATTAATAATCAAGAAAGTCAAAAAGTCTGGATTATAACGTTTTAATGCGCCAAAATAGTTATTTCAATAAATGTTCCTTTAACTTTGAAGAAATAGCAATTATATTATCAAAGTCTTTGTTTCACTGCTGAAAATGAGACTTCATTTTTTTAATAATAAATTGATATATGGGGGCACACTTTTCTTTTTCCCTTGTTAATTAAAAAAAATAGAAAGCATTTTTCCTTGTGTATATTAAAATAGCTTGTTTTCTCTTGTGATAGGTATATTCCTTATTTAATCTGATTAATCATACAGGTAAATTATTATGTAATCTCATGTTTCCCTCTAAATCATATTGATATATATGTTCTCATGGGAACAAAACAGAAAAGCACATTCTAGCATCTCAAAGTACACTCATATTTTTAATATTCTTAAAGTTTAGCATAACCCAAAGCCATATGTTTTCAATGATCAGGCCTAAATAAGTTTAAAATAAATGAAATGGCTAAGGTTTATAAACAGAGAAAGCCCTAACAAAGCTAGGAAAATTGGATTGATAACTGTAACCAAATGATAATCTGATGTTAAATTGGATTTTTAATTTCAATAACATGTAATCTTTAGTTCACATAATAAGTAGTACTCAACATTCAAGGGTATACGAAGGTATGGTTGAAGAGATTGTTTTGGAGGGAAGAAAGTATTGTAAATAACAGTTTCCAAGACACTGCTCTGAATACCTTTTTACTGGTCATTATAGCAAACTGCTATAGAATTTTCACTATATTCTGGGGAGCGTCCTGAAAGAGATTCTGAAGTCTGCGATCTTTTGCTGGGTCACCAGTGACCCAGAAAATATGTATCCCTGGAGAGAGAAAATTCCTTGATGTGCAGATTATCAAATACTTCAACTGTATTATTTTGTGTATAGTTTAGTTTTACTTTTTAAAGATGGAGACTGACTTTCATTCGTGTAACACTACAGGACATGCCTGAAACTGATGTACTTCAGATTCATCTAGCCAAAATTATGCAGTCATGTATTTTAATCTCTAGTGTTTGCAAGATTATGCCTTCTTTCACATTCCTAATATTTGTATGCATAGTATTTCTCTTTTTCCCCCTCTTGATCAGTTTGTCAAACTTTTAGCTATTTTATTAGTTTTTTCAAAAGACTCATTTTGATTGTATCAATGCTCTTTGTTGTTTGCTTACTTCTTTGTATTTCTATTTCATTCATATTTCTCAATGTCTAATTTCATATTTATCATTCATTTCTTTTTATATTATTTGGAGCTATTCTGGGTTTTTGTTTCCCTAATTTTTGGATTGAATGCCCAACTCATTTATTTTCAGTCTCTCTGGTGTAATGACAACATGCCAGGTAACTTTCAAGCCTATATTTTTACCCTATGTAACTTTTTAGTTGTATGTTGTAAATGTTGAAGTGTGGTGAATTCAATTCCAAATATTTAGCAATTTCTGTCATGATTTTTATTAACTTTTTAGAAGTGTGCTTTTAATTTGCCAGTATTTTGTAGGGTTTTTTTTTGTTCATTTGTTTTTGTTTTTGCTGCTTTGTTGTTATTTAACCCTAATTTTTTACATGGTAATCAGAGAATATGATCTTAAACATTAATTCTCTGCAATTTGTTGAAATGTATTATCTGCTAAAATACAGTATTAAGTTTTATATAAATAATCAATGGACTCTGTCATATTTGACTATAAAATAGAGACATACATACAAAAAATATATGTGTAGATTATATATGTACTTAAATACAGCTTTTAATTTTCTTATTTAAAACAATATACTCATATATACTGTATCTGATTGATCTATTTTTAGAACAATGGTTTTCAAATTCACAATGGTATTCATTATTTTTATAGCCAATATTAATTTATATTCATCACAATGTCTTTACTTATATCACTCCTTGAATTCTACTAGGTTCTTGTTTCTTTTTGTTGAAGTACATCCTTTAGTATTTATTTCTGCAAGAATCTGTAGGTGGCACACTAAGTCCTTGTTAGTCTGAAGTTGTCTTTTATTTTTGCTTTTTTAAAAATAATTATTTAGAAAAATTCATTTATCTTATTCTCACGCTTAGCTTACTTAAATTTCTGTATTCGTGATCATTTTGCCTGCTCATTTTTTGCAAATATAATTTTTTCAAAGTGTTCTGAATTCTATATTTGGTACTTATTTAATGAAAACAATATTTTCGTCAAAGAACACTGCTATTCCAAAATTACCAATAAGAAAGAGTATCATGTAATCAGATATGTCTGCTTATCTTTCACCGCAGGGGATAATCTTGCATCTGAACAGAATTTCTCATATTGTTTCCTTATTTATGAACAATATTTGATTAATTCTAGGATTGCAATGTCATCTACTCAAATCAGGTTAAGTAGTACGACAGATGAGTTCAGATGAGGAGTCTGAACCTCTGAGTTCTATCAGACACTCTAAGCATTTTGGGGAGTTTGGGTTCCTTTTGCTAGTGTTCCTGACCTGTTTTTTGCATCAATACAATAGATATGACTCTCTGCTCACAAATTCAGATGTGCAAGAAATGTAACTTAAATTTTCCATAACTTAATATTTTCTCTCTACATACTGATTTCCTACCTGGGTTGCCCAGAGTTACCCAATCTATTTTGGAGTTTTGCAGTTATTTCAGGGCCTCACTACTATACAATAATTTGGGTCAATGCTATGCTTGTTTAAAGTAATACAAGTCTTGGGGATAGGGGAGGATCTAATTCTGGGTTATTGTCATCTACTCACTAAGATATATACCTCCTATCGATGAGCAAAAGATGTAGTGATTAAGACTACAAGAAAGTAGATTAATCTCTCTGTTTCTTCTTCTGTAAAATAGAAGCCAAAAAATGTATCTACATCATAATGATGTTGTAAAGTGTCCTTGACACAGTACATAAAAAAGGCTTAGAATATTTAGCATCTGTCAAGTAAATAATAAACGTTAGCTATTGATAGCAATTATTCCATCTTGTACTCAGCCTTCAATACATACAGGTTGCTGACAGATCCCTGTCCCTGGCCCCATATTGTCTTCATTTATTTTCTTGTCCAAGCCGGTTATGTATTTTCCACATGTCTAAACACAAGGCTTCTTGGGTTATGCTTTCTCTAAGCTATCTCTGCATCTTTCTTGGACACATAGAAAACATTTGAAATTCTGGCATACCTCTCTGGCCATACCAGGTATCCATCTCTACTTTATTCTCTATTATAACCACATTAAAGGAAAAATGTCGAGACCACATTCATCGTGATAATTTGGCTGGTGTGTAGGAGAGGATCCAGGCAAAGGCCTCTTTTCCAGATGCTCACCGATACCTGCATGCTCCTCCCCCCAATTCCTAAATGCTCCTCACTAAACCTACTCCCACTCTGCTTTCCCCAAAGCACTGAAAATGTTATTTAATCCAGAAGGCAGGGAGGCAGGGAGAGAACTTTCTTTGACTGATTTCGCTTTTTTTTTTTTTTCCAAATCTATCTTTTATGGGCTGAACTTTATGCCCAGTATTCTTCAGGGCTTAAGCTTTTGAAGGTCAGAAGTATTAATATCATGTTCTTGTACCTCAAAGGAGGCTTCAGATGCTCAAAAATTTGTAATGACTGTCTTTGAGGAAGTGGATGTACGATCCAAGAGACAAGAAAGAAGAAACACAATAGTAAATATATCAAAATATTATTCTGCCAGATATGAAAGTAACAGTAATGCTTTTTTGTGTTAAATAAAATAAGTAAGAATTAAAATATACTTTAATCCAATTCAAATCTTCATTTTAAGATATCTCTAACCAGTGAATGATTTTCAGAACTTAGATAAGATTAAGGAGGATATACACTGTTATATAAAAAATTTTCAAAACTCTCAAAGTTATAAATGTAAAAAATTATTCAATAAAAATAAAAACAAAGTTTCATTCTGCAACACAAAATTCTGTTTTTATATAGGAAATATAAAAAGTCCATAAATTACAGATTTTATGTTATATTTGCCAGGCAACTAATTGGAAAAAATAAAAAGAAATTACAATCATTTATTTGTGGCTCTTCTTTAATAAGAAATATTTCAGGATTTTAAGTAAAAATGAGTCAAGTTTGGCAATATTAGGCCTACGCATCAATAAGACGTACATAATGTTACCTTAAAACTTTAAAATATGATCCATTGTAAGTACCTTAGCATATTTTCTGGAAGGGATATGAAAAAGAGGAAATATTTTCAGTAAATAGTGGCAATTAAACATTGAGAATAACTGCAAAACAAGGCAAAAGAATATCTATCTCTAGGGTAAAAATTAAAACACTGTTTTTATCCTTTATATAAAAAAGCCTATATGTAACTTTTAAAATTTGGAGAAAATGTACTAAAATCTAGTTTTAAAGCTAGATTTTTAAAAAACAAAGCAACAACAATTTCAATGCCAAAATATCAAAGATTCAAAAGCTATTTTAAAGTACCTTGTATTTTAAGGCCCTTAAAACTGATAAATTCAAAGTTTTGTTATAAAAATATAAGGTCTGTAAGGACGTGGCCCTCATCTAACTTTTTCCCTTCTGAATCTTCACTGCTTAGGACATCAAATAAATTAGGAAAATCATTCCATAAATACCAGTTGAATAAATTTTAAAATATGATTTTATCATTACCACATATTTGTGACAGAATAATGGGATCATTTTTGACTATTTCATGATCAGAGATGGTAAGTGATTTTTTGCAAATAACACTCAGCTATTTAGCGGTAGACACAAAACTTTACTAAGTTTTAAGTCAATTCAATGTTCTTTCCTCAAGAGGACAACAAGATTTATGAAGTTACTAAGGGCATATGTATATCATTGATTAGATTGAAACTGCTGTTTTCATTCCATACAAAACTTGAAAGTTTGTCAGATTCAGAAATAGATTTCTTGTTTGTTTGTTTTGCTTTAAATCTATACCTAATGAAGGACAACCATCATTTATTCTTGAGTAGTTTGTCCACCAATCCATTCATCCAGTCACCCATCCATTTAACCACCCACACATCCATCCTTTTAGTCTCAGTGATACCACTCAGCACTAAAATAAGGGAACCATACACATCAAATAAAGCAGATGAAGTCCAAACTATCACTATAAATAACCTAACTTAGTTTGTACTTAAAGAATACTATGACTTTGTTAAACCTTTGAGTTTTTTATAGTTAGAAATTAAAATGTCACATCAGTTTAGTTGTAAGGGGGGCCAGCAAAACCTCAATAATTTGATCATTTCCTAACCTTTCACCACTCTCCAAAATTTTCAATCAACTCCCTTCTTTCTTACTTTACTAGGACAGTTTGGTTAGGCCATTACATCAATCTTCAGGATTTCATACATGCCTGGGATAAAAGGGAACACTTTAAGAAGAACCTAGCCAAATCAGACTGGTTTAGCTCTAAGCTCAGGATCATGAAAGAAATTAAAGTCATGTTTAATGAGAAAAAGTTAAAGGAACCAAGAAGTATATAGCAGTGAGAAAACCCTAAAGACCAGTCAAGGTCATGGTCTTCAAACATTTGAAAGCTTGTAAGGTCCAAAATGGACTATGTTTGTACTAGACATAGAAGTAGTACCGGTGGCTGGAAGGTTAAGAGTACAGATTTCAGTTCAATATAAGGAAGTCGGAACTATTCAAATACAGAATGGATTATGCAATTCAGCCCATGTGGAAATCTTCACTATTTATTTGTCACTGGATTTACCCAAGTGTAGGTTAGAAAACCATTTGATGGGGTTGATGTAAGCCAATTCAATCATTACATTAAGGTTTAGATTTCATGACCTTTAAAGTCCATTCCAACCCTGAGATTCACTAAGGCTCTGAAACCCACTCCACTGGGAGTGCTGCCTGCCAAATTAATCTTTTCATGAAAGGCACAAAATGATGTCAATTGTTGCAGCTGCAGTGAGTCAGCTGGAAACTACTTGACAAAGGCAAAGTTCAACCTAGTTACTAAACTCCAACTAATTTTAAATGATTTGAGCTTTCTTAGATGGTTCCAGAATTACACACTCAATTAATGCTGTTGATTTCAGCCAAGTCTCCACAAAAAGAAGTGGAAAGCAAGACAAGTATTCGGATAAACCAAACCAAAGAAAGTAGATCTTTCTATTTTAAATCTGTCTTCGATGAGCCTGAAAACTCAGACCAAAACACAATTCACGACAAAGAGTATTGAACTGGAAAATGGAAGCTCTCAATTCTGGTCCCTGCCATATTTCACTGTATTTTTAAAAGAAGAGATTTCAGAGTTAGGCATATCTAGATTTGAATACCGGTTTAACTATTACTGGCTGAGAGGCCTTGAAGAAGCTACAACACCTATGAGTTTCAGTTGTCTCATCTATAATAACAACAAGAACAACTACCATTTATCGAGAGCTTGCTATATTCCTGTTATTGCACTTGAGTTATAAATGCATACTTACAATCTTTATAGAATTTCTATGAGATGGGCATCGTTACTGACATTTTAAAAATGAAGAAAATGGCTTTTAAAGAGAGAAAGTACTTTCCCAAGCCACACAATTTAGTAGCATTTTTATCAGGTCAGCCAGCAATGTTTTGCATTTGATCGTAAATTCTAGCCAATAAAATGTAAAAAATGTCCTATGGATCTTCTAGGAGGATTCCTTTTAGACATGCCCCTCTTATGCCCTGTCCATCCTCTTGTCTAGGAGATGTCTGTGATAGCTAGAACTCTAGTAACTGGGCTAGCTCTGGCAACACATCTAGGGATGAGGAAGAAACACACTGGAAAGGGTCTGATGATTTTTGGGAACCGCCATATCTGTCTAAAGCAGCTCAAAATTAAGTTCTTTAACATTAACAGATACACTTCTCTCATTTTAGACACTGTAAGATATTATGAATATGGGTTTCAGTTAAATGACACTGACCTAAGTGATTCTGAATGATATACCACCCATCCAAATAAACTGTTTGTGGGACAGAGGCTCATTCTGGGGTATATGACTGAGGTTTGATTAAACAACATGCAGATCATAACTACAGAAGCTGAAAAACCATCTAGCAGCTGAGAATTACTGCAAGTTATTAAGTAGCAGACCACAGTAAATTTTGGGGTAGATTTAACTAAGAAGTAGTATTAATATATACACAAAATTGTTGAAGTTGAGGACAAAAATTTGTCTTAATAAGCTATAACACTGACAAATAAATTCTTACTATGATGTTCCTCTAGAACCAGATAATAATAAAAAATCAGCATTATTTAATGTGAGAAAGCAATAATCCCATCCTTTGTTTGATTCATTCATTTAAGCAATTGTGCCATGTTCTCCTATGTACCATGTCTGCTATATATGCTCAAGGCCTAAGGACTGACTAAAGACATATTAGTAGAAATTGAGAAGTATGATTCCTGCCCTCCAGTGAAAGAGACTTAAACAAATAAACAAACAAACAGAAAGGAGTGCTGTGATGGAAGTATGCACAAGATAGCTTGGAAGCCCAGAGAAGAAACACTTCCTACCCAGATTATGGAGAGGCATGGGAATAAAGAAAAGGTGTCAATTAACCTGAGTCCTCAGTAATACGTATGAGTTAACTAGGCTTATAAAGAGCAGAATGCTCTTTACTCCAGACAGAGTAAAAAGAATGCATAAATGTACAGAATCCACAGCTTGACACATCTGGGCTAGTGCACACACATTAAGATGGGATAGAGGAAAATGGCATTGGAGATATGAAAAACGGGTCAGATAATGAAAGGTTCATTATAGTAGCCAGAGGAGCTTAAATTTTATCCTTGAAACATTGGAGGCTTTTCATGAGCACTGAAATGATAAAATATGTTTTCAAAAATCACTCTGGCAAGAATTTGTAGGACAAAATTGCACTGTAGATGTAAATTAAAGGGAAGTTTGAGATGTTTAAGAGAACTGAGAAGAGTTGCCAAATTCAGCAGTCTAAGGCCAATTGGTTGGAGAATGAGAGAATTTCACTGGTGTGTGAAAGCAGACCTGAGACTGGCGTGAGCAGAGAAGTGCATGAACCATGAAGTGGAAATGAGCGGAGACTGAGTTATACAGTCATGCACTGCATAAAGACATTTCAGTCAATGATGGACCACATACGTGACACTCATTCCGTACGATTACAATGGAGCTGAAAA
>NW_012148186.1:567350-574643 GCF_000956105.1 Propithecus coquereli
CCTAACTTATTGTTGATTACAGTAACTTTCTTATGCTATTAAATATTATTCATTCTATCCAGCTATATTTTTGTACCCATCAACCATCTCTACTTTATATCCCCCTTCCTTCTACCCTTCCCAGTCTCTGGTAACCATCATTCTACTCTTTGTCTCCATAAGATCAAGGATTTTTAATATTTAGCTCCCACATATGAGTGAAAACATGCAAGATTTGTCTTTCTGTGCTTGGCTTATTTCACTTAACATAGTGTTCTCCAGTTCCACCCATGTTGTTGCAAATGACAGGATTTCATTCTTTTTGTGGCTATATAATATTCCATTGTGTAAATGTACGACAATTTTTTTATCCATTCATCCACTGATAGCCACTTAGGTTCTTAGGTTGATTCCAAATCTTGGCTATTGTGAATAGTGCTGAAATAAACATGTGAGTGCAGCTATCTTCCCTATATACTGAATTCTCTTCTTTTGGACATATACCTAGCAGTGGAATGGCTGGGTAAAATGGTTGTCTATTTTTAGTTTTTTGAGGAGCCTGCATATTGTTTTCCATAGTAGTTTCACTAATTTACAATCCACCAACGGTGTGTGAGTGTTATCCTTTATCCACATCTACACCAGCATTCGTGATTGCCCATCTTTTTGGTAAAAGTCATTTTAACTAGGATGAGATAATATCTCATTGTAGTTTTGATTTTTATTTCTCTGATGACTAATCATGTTGAGCATTTCTTCATACACTTGTTGGCCATTTGTATATCTTCTTTTAAGATATGTCTATTCAGATCCTTTCCCCATTTTTTAATCATATTATTTGATTTTTTTCCTATAGAGTTGGAACTCCTTATATTTTCTAGTTATTAATCCTTTGTCACATGGGTAGTTTGCAAATATTTTCTCCCACTCTTTGGGTTGTCTCTTCACTTTGCTGATTGTTTCCTTTGCTGTGCTTTTTAGCTTGATGTGCTTCAATTTGTCCAATTTTGCTTTGGTTGTCTGTGCTTTGGGGGCATTATTCCATGCCCAGACCAATGTCTTGAAGTGTTTCCTTGATGTTTTTTTAAAGTAGTTTCATAGTTTCAAGTCTTAGATTTAAGTCTTTAATCAATTTTTATTTGATTTTTTTATAGGGCAAGAGATAAGGGTCTAGTTTCATTCTTCTTCTTTCTCTTCTTCTTCCAGTTTTCCCTGCATCATTTATTGAAGAGACTGTTCTTTCCCCAATGTATTACTTGACAAGTTCACTGTAGACATGCAGATTTATTTCTGGGTTCTCTATTCTGTTTCATTGGTCTATGTGTCTGTCTTGATGCCAGTACGATGCTGTTTTAGTTACTACAGCTCTGTAGTATAATTTGAATCAGGCAATGTGATTTCCCCAGTTTTCTTCTTTTTGCTCAGGAAAGCTTTGGCTATCCTGGGTCTTTTGTAGTTCCATATAAATTTTGGTATTATTTTCTATTTCTGTGAAGGATGTCATTGATATTTTGATGGTGATTGCATTGAATCTATATTTGCTTTGGGTAGCACGAACATTTTAACAATATTGATTCTTTCAATCCATGAACATAGAATATCTTAACTTTTTGTGTATCTTCTTCAAGTTCTTTCATCAATATTTTATTGCTTTTATTGTAGATATCATTCACTCCTTTGGTTAAATTTATTCCCATGTATTTTATTTTATGATTTTATAGTTTCTTCATTTTTCAGATTGTTTATGATTGGCATATAGAAATACTACTGATTAGTGTATGTTTTTGTGTCCTGCAACTTTACTGAATTTATCAGTTCTAATAGTTTCTTTGTGGAGTCTTTAGGTTTTTCTAATTATCAGATCATGCCATCTGTAAACAAGGCTAATTTGACTTCTGCTTTTCCAATTTGGATACCCCTTTTTTTTTGTCTTGCCTAATTGCCCTGGTCAGAACTTCTGGTATTATGCTGAATAAAAGTGGTAAAAATGGACATCCTTGTCTTGTTCCAGAACTTAGAAGAAAGGCTTTCAGTTTTTCCCCATTCAATATAATACTAGCTTTAGGTCTGTCATATATGGCTTTTAGTATGTTAAGGTAAGTTCCTTCTATACCCAATTTTTTTAGTTTTTATCATGAAGGAATGTTGAATTTTATTGAAAGCTTTTTCAGCATGAATTGAAATGATTATATGGTTTTTGTCCTTCATTCTATTAATATGATGTATCACATCAATTGATTTGCGTCTGTTGAATACCAATCCTACTTAAACTATTCCAAAAAATCAAGGAGGGAAGACTCTAAAACACATTCGATGAAGCCTGTAGCATTCTGATACCAAAATCAGACAAAGACACAACAAAAACCAAACTATTGGCCAATATGTGTGATGAATATAGATAAAAAATCCTCAACGAAATACTAGCAAGCCGAATTCCATGACACATTCAAAAGATTATTCATCACAATCAGGTGGGATTCATCCCAGGGATGCAAGGAAGTTTCAACATATGCAAATCAATTGATGTGATATTTGTATGTCTTCTTTCGAGAAATATCTATTCAAGATTTTTGCCCATTTTTCAATTGGGTTATTTGTTTTCTTGCTATTTGAATTTATTACATATTGTAGATATTAACCACTTATAAAATATATGGTTTGCAAATATTTTCTCCTACTCCATAGGTTGTCTTTTTACTCTGTTGATTGTTTCCTTTGCTGTGCAGAAGCTTTTATATTGATGCAATCATATATGTCTATCTTTGCTTTTGTTGCCAGGGCTTTGAGGTTATATCCAAAAGATTATTGCCAGACCAATGTCATGGAATTTTTTCCTTATAGTTGCCTCTGGTAGTTCTACAATTCAGGTCTTGTTTTAAAGTGTTTAATCCATTTTGAGTTGATTCTTATATATGGTATGTGATAAGCGTCTACTTTTTTTATTCTGCATGTGGATATCTATTTTCCCAACACTATTTATTAAAGAGCCTGTACTTTTTCCATTATAATATTGTGTTGAGGTACATTCCTTCTGTTCCAAGTTTGTCGAGGGTAAGTATCATGAAAGGATGCTGAATTTTTTCAGATGCTTTTTGTGCATCTGATCATATGGTCTTTGTCCTTCATTCTGTTAATGTGGTGTATCATATTTATAAATTTGTATATGTTAAATCATCCATTCATCCCTGGACTTTTCTTTGATGGGATACGTTTTATTACTTATTCAATATCCTTACTGCTTATTGGTGTGTTCGCATTTTCTGTTTCTTTATGATTTAATCTTGGTAGGTTGTATGTGTCTAGGAATTTATTCATTTTTCCTAGATTATCCAATTTGTTGTCATATAATTGCTTATAGTAGTCACTTATGATCTTCTTTATTTCTGTGCCAGGACACTTTCTACAGTGAAAAGTCTACAGCTTTTTGAAGGTGTTAGAGATGCAACAGAAATTTAGATCCTCCAAGGAAATGCTCATTTATTTGTTCATTCATTCAAAAGTCATTTAGTGGGCTCTACTATATGTGAGGCATGATATTAGAACAAGAAATACAAACCTCAATCAATTTGCATTGTGTGTCTTCTACCTAGGAACTCTCTAAAAAGACAATGACCAGCTATGAATGAAGAGCTTCAAATAGCTTCTCTAAGATGACAGAAATTGAGTGGGCTCTTACAATAACGTAAATTATTCACAGCAGTTTTTTTTTTTTTAACTTAAATGTGCATGCACTTGGTGATAACATTAAAATTCAGACTCTAATTCAGTAGGTCCAGTGTGGGGCCTGTGATTCTCCATTTTTAATGAGCTCCTAGGTGATTCTGATTCTGCTGGTCCATGAGGATACTTTGAGTACCAGGAATTCACAGTAATTTCATATAGTTGATGTTAATTAGGAAGTATATTTGGAGGTTTTTTTTTTTATTTCAGCATATTATGAGGGTACAAATGTTTAGGTTATGTATATTGCCCTTGCCCCACCCGAGTCAGAGCTTCAAGTACGTCTATCCCCCAGAGGGTGTGCACCGTACCCATTAGGTGTGAATATACCCATCCCCTCCTCCCCACCACTTGCCCAACACCTGATGAATGTTACTACTATATGTGCACATAAGTGTTGACCAGTTAATACGAATTTGTGGTGAGTACATGTGGTGCTTGTTTTTCCATTCTTGTGATACTTTGCATAGTAGAATGTGCTGCAGCTCTATCCAGGATAATACAAGAGGTGCTAGATCACCATTGTTTTTTGTGGCTGAGTAGAAATCCATGGTATACATATATCACTTTTTATTAATCCACTCATGTATTGATGGGCATTTGGGTTGTTTACACATCTTTGTAATTGTGAATTGTGCTGCTATAAGCATTCGAGTGCAGATGTATTTTTTTTATAGAATGTCTTTTTTTCCTTTGGGTAGATGCCCAATAGTGGGATTACTGGATCAAATGGTAGTTCTACTTATAGCTCATTGAGGTATCTCCATATTACTTTCCATAGAGGTTGCACTAGTTTGCAGTCCCACCAGCAGTGTATGAGTGTTTCTATATCTCCACATCCACACCAACATTTATTGTTTTGGGACTTTTTGATAAAGGCAATTCTCACTGGAGTTAAATGGTATCTCATTGTGGTTTTGATTTGCATTTCCCTGATGATTAGAGATGTTGGGCATTCTTTCACTGTGGGCAGAAGAGGTCAAACTATCGCTCTTTGCTGATGGTACGATCTTATATCTAGAAAACCCCAAAGATTCTGCCATGAGACTACTGGAATAGATAAGCAAGTTCAGCAAAATCTCAGGTTACAAAATCAATGTACAGAAATCAATAGCATTCTTATATGCCAACAACAGTCAAACTGAGAATCAAATCAAAGTCTCAATACCTTTCACAACAGCAACAAAGAAAATAAAATACCTAGGAATATATTTAACTAAGGAGGTGAAAGACCTCTACAGGGAGAACTATGAAACACTGAGGAAGGAAATAGCAGAGGATGTAAACAGGTGGAAAACCATACCATACTCATGGGTCGGCAGAATCAACATTGTTAAAATATCTATACTACCCAAAGTGATCTACAGATTCAATTCATCCCCTATGAAAATACCAAAATCATTTTTTGTAGATCCAGAAAAAATAATTCTATGCTTTGTATGGAGCAAGAGAAGACCCCATATAACAAAAGCAATCTTAAGCAAAAAGAACAAATTGGGAGCCATAAACTTACCAGACTTCAAGCTATATTACAAGGCTATAATAACTGAAACAGCATGGTACTGGCACAAGAACAGAGACATAGACAAATGGAACAAAACTGAAAACCCAGATATAAAACCATCCTCATATAGCCATCTAATCTTTGACAAAGCAGACAAAAACATGCACTGGGGAAAAGAATCCTTAGTCAATAAATGGTGCTGGGAATATTGGATAGCCACATGTAGAAGGAAAGAGGATCTGCACCTTTCACCTCTCACAAAAATCAACTCATGGTGAATAACAGACTCAAACCTAAGACATGAAACTATAAGAATTCTAGAAGAAAATGTTGGAAAGACTCTTACAGACGTTGGTGTAGGCAAAGAATTTATGAAAAAGACCCCAAAGGCAATCACAGAAACAACAAAAATAAATAAATGAGACCTGATCAAATTAAAAAGCTTCTGCACAGCCAAGGAAACTATCACAAAAGCAAACAGACAACCTACAGAATGGGAGAAAATATTTGCATGCTGCGCATCCGATAAAGGACTGATAACAATAATCTATATAGAACTCAGGAAAATCAGCAAGAAAAAATCAAACAACTCTATCAGAAAGTGGGCAAAGGACATGAACAGAAACATTTCAAAAGAAGATAGACTAATGGCCAACAAACATACATTTTGCTGCTTTTAAATGTGCTTTTGTTTGTTTTCAACTGCAATATTTAACTTCTATCTTAATTGGAAAGACCAAACTTTAGATACATTCTTCAAACACAAATATACCATATATCACTGACTGCTATGAGTATTCAAGTACGTTTTTAATATAGTTGGACTCTCAATACTGTATAACTTAGTTCCTTCAAGAAAAATGCTCAATGATCTATTTTCTCTTATTATTAAAGCATTATGTCATTAGGATTGGAGGTAGCACATTAATACTGCCTTATTGTCTCCTGACAAGTAAATTGTTCTACTTTTTTCAGTATTTAATTAGAATGATCTCAATTATCATTGGAATAATAAATTTATTGCTTATATTCTGTAAAAATTTGACTAGATGAAAATAAAGGGAAAACTCTTTTAAACTTGAGCTACAATTTCTAAAAACTATCAAAAAGCCTACATACAACTGGCACTCTTAAGATTTTGCACATTAAAAACCAAAACAAAACAGCCCCAGTAACCACTATTGCCCAACCAACCACTGAGAGTCTGAGTGTCACCCACATTCTTAAAAGGATGGTATAAAAGTTTGCTTAATCCCTTGCACTTACAGCTTTCTTACTCTAAACTACAATTACCAACTCTCCCCTGAATGTTCAGTTGTCCCAACCCCATCTTTCTGAGCAAGTTCCCAGAAGCCCTACATTAAATTCTCTTGATTATTGGCCTATCTTAATTATAATAGTGGATCTACTGGTTGCCAGGTGCTCTAGTCCTTACATGGCACTTCAAGACACTCAGGGATTGGATTTCCTAACCATTAACTGGAGTGTTCCTTGGATTATATACATAATATCTGTTCCTAGGTGAATATAAGAGAATAGATAGATATTTGATAGGTCATCAATGTTACAATCTATTCTCTTCATCACTGTTCAGACACCCTTGATTTAAACTTAAATCAGAGTATTGGCTAATCCTCACAATCCTCCTACATTTTCCATCACATACTGAATTTATCAATTTTGCTTTATTTTTAATAAATACCAATGTCCAAATTTCCCATATTCCTAGTATAAATTCTTTACCTAATACTGTGGATGTACTTAGATTTCTAATCTTGGCCTTTTCAACATACTCCCTTCCTCTTGTTGTCAAATTTATCATTTCCCTCCATCACTCTATTTCTAATTTTGATATTAAGGCCCTTTCTTCTTCTCTCAAAACAATGTACTGAGTACCTACTATGTCACAGGAACTATCCTATACACAGGAATGCACAAGAGATTCCCCATCTGCACAGAACTTTTTTTTCAAATGATATTATTCTATTTTGTACATATAAATTAAAACAACTTTGAACTGCATTCCAACTGTATTTCATTCTTTATTTCTAATATACATATATTTCAGCAAAATGTATGTGTTTTAAAAT
>NW_012148186.1:574693-596088 GCF_000956105.1 Propithecus coquereli
GTATATTGCCCTTGCCCCACCCGAGTCAGAGCTTCAAGTACGTCTATCCCCCAGAGGGTGTGCACCGTACCCATTAGGTGTGAATATACCCATCCCCTCCTCCCCACCACTTGCCCAACACCTGATGAATGTTACTACTATATGTGCACATAAGTGTTGACCAGTTAATACGAATTTGTGGTGAGTACATGTGGTGCTTGTTTTTCCATTCTTGTGATACTTTGCATAGTAGAATGTGCTGCAGCTCTATCCAGGATAATACAAGAGGTGCTAGATCACCATTGTTTTTTGTGGCTGAGTAGAAATCCATGGTATACATATATCACTTTTTATTAATCCACTCATGTATTGATGGGCATTTGGGTTGTTTACACATCTTTGTAATTGTGAATTGTGCTGCTATAAGCATTCGAGTGCAGATGTATTTTTTTTATAGAATGTCTTTTTTTCCTTTGGGTAGATGCCCAGTAGTGGGATTACTGGATCAAATGGTAGTTCTACTTATAGCTCATTGAGGTATCTCCATATTACTTTCCATAGAGGTTGCACTAGTTTGCAGTCCCACCAGCAGTGTATGAGTGTTTCTATATCTCCACATCCACACCAACATTTATTGTTTTGGGACTTTTTGATAAAGGCAATTCTCACTGGAGTTAAATGGTATCTCATTGTGGTTTTGATTTGCATTTCCCTGATGATTAGAGATGTTGGGCATTCTTTCACTGTGGGCAGAAGAGGTCAAACTATCGCTCTTTGCTGATGGTACGATCTTATATCTAGAAAACCCCAAAGATTCTGCCATGAGACTACTGGAATAGATAAGCAAGTTCAGCAAAATCTCAGGTTACAAAATCAATGTACAGAAATCAATAGCATTCTTATATGCCAACAACAGTCAAACTGAGAATCAAATCAAAGTCTCAATACCTTTCACAACAGCAACAAAGAAAATAAAATACCTAGGAATATATTTAACTAAGGAGGTGAAAGACCTCTACAGGGAGAACTATGAAACACTGAGGAAGGAAATAGCAGAGGATGTAAACAGGTGGAAAACCATACCATACTCATGGGTCGGCAGAATCAACATTGTTAAAATATCTATACTACCCAAAGTGATCTACAGATTCAATTCATCCCCTATGAAAATACCAAAATCATTTTTTGTAGATCCAGAAAAAATAATTCTATGCTTTGTATGGAGCAAGAGAAGACCCCATATAACAAAAGCAATCTTAAGCAAAAAGAACAAATTGGGAGCCATAAACTTACCAGACTTCAAGCTATATTACAAGGCTATAATAACTGAAACAGCATGGTACTGGCACAAGAACAGAGACATAGACAAATGGAACAAAACTGAAAACCCAGATATAAAACCATCCTCATATAGCCATCTAATCTTTGACAAAGCAGACAAAAACATGCACTGGGGAAAAGAATCCTTAGTCAATAAATGGTGCTGGGAATATTGGATAGCCACATGTAGAAGACAGAAAGAGGATCTGCACCTTTCACCTCTCACAAAAATCAACTCATGGTGAATAACAGACTCAAACCTAAGACATGAAACTATAAGAATTCTAGAAGAAAATGTTGGAAAGACTCTTACAGACGTTGGTGTAGGCAAAGAATTTATGAAAAAGACCCCAAAGGCAATCACAGAAACAACAAAAATAAATAAATGAGACCTGATCAAATTAAAAAGCTTCTGCACAGCCAAGGAAACTATCACAAAAGCAAACAGACAACCTACAGAATGGGAGAAAATATTTGCATGCTGCGCATCCGATAAAGGACTGATAACAATAATCTATATAGAACTCAGGAAAATCAGCAAGAAAAAATCAAACAACTCTATCAGAAAGTGGGCAAAGGACATGAACAGAAACATTTCAAAAGAAGATAGACTAATGGCCAACAAACATACATTTTGCTGCTTTTAAATGTGCTTTTGTTTGTTTTCAACTGCAATATTTAACTTCTATCTTAATTGGAAAGACCAAACTTTAGATACATTCTTCAAACACAAATATACCATATATCACTGACTGCTATGAGTATTCAAGTACGTTTTTAATATAGTTGGACTCTCAATACTGTATAACTTAGTTCCTTCAAGAAAAATGCTCAATGATCTATTTTCTCTTATTATTAAAGCATTATGTCATTAGGATTGGAGGTAGCACATTAATACTGCCTTATTGTCTCCTGACAAGTAAATTGTTCTACTTTTTTCAGTATTTAATTAGAATGATCTCAATTATCATTGGAATAATAAATTTATTGCTTATATTCTGTAAAAATTTGACTAGATGAAAATAAAGGGAAAACTCTTTTAAACTTGAGCTACAATTTCTAAAAACTATCAAAAAGCCTACATACAACTGGCACTCTTAAGATTTTGCACATTAAAAACCAAAACAAAACAGCCCCAGTAACCACTATTGCCCAACCAACCACTGAGAGTCTGAGTGTCACCCACATTCTTAAAAGGATGGTATAAAAGTTTGCTTAATCCCTTGCACTTACAGCTTTCTTACTCTAAACTACAATTACCAACTCTCCCCTGAATGTTCAGTTGTCCCAACCCCATCTTTCTGAGCAAGTTCCCAGAAGCCCTACATTAAATTCTCTTGATTATTGGCCTATCTTAATTATAATAGTGGATCTACTGGTTGCCAGGTGCTCTAGTCCTTACATGGCACTTCAAGACACTCAGGGATTGGATTTCCTAACCATTAACTGGAGTGTTCCTTGGATTATATACATAATATCTGTTCCTAGGTGAATATAAGAGAATAGATAGATATTTGATAGGTCATCAATGTTACAATCTATTCTCTTCATCACTGTTCAGACACCCTTGATTTAAACTTAAATCAGAGTATTGGCTAATCCTCACAATCCTCCTACATTTTCCATCACATACTGAATTTATCAATTTTGCTTTATTTTTAATAAATACCAATGTCCAAATTTCCCATATTCCTAGTATAAATTCTTTACCTAATACTGTGGATGTACTTAGATTTCTAATCTTGGCCTTTTCAACATACTCCCTTCCTCTTGTTGTCAAATTTATCATTTCCCTCCATCACTCTATTTCTAATTTTGATATTAAGGCCCTTTCTTCTTCTCTCAAAACAATGTACTGAGTACCTACTATGTCACAGGAACTATCCTATACACAGGAATGCACAAGAGATTCCCCATCTGCACAGAACTTTTTTTTCAAATGATATTATTCTATTTTGTACATATAAATTAAAACAACTTTGAACTGCATTCCAACTGTATTTCATTCTTTATTTCTAATATACATATATTTCAGCAAAATGTATGTGTTTTAAAATCTTACAAGTTTAACTACCTATTCTACTTAAATAGAATAATCTAGAATCATTCTTTTAGAATTCTAGATTGAAATTTTTTACAAAAATTAGAAAATATCTAATTCAACACCCCTTACTGAAGTAAAAAATACATTATACAGTGTCTGTGTACAACATCTAGTTTGTGCTCAGATGTCCAGAAACTGGAAGCTTTTTATTTAATAAGGCGAGCTTACATTGTTGTTTCCCTAATTGACACCATTTCGGTTCTTTCCTCAACAGAGAAAAATATTATCAGAGGGCAATCTTTGAAATATTTGAATACAGCCATCCTATCTCAGCGTAATTCTTTCTTCTCTAAATTAAATAGCTTCAATTTGTGGCAAAGTTTTGCATATCGATCATCACCTCGATCCCTGTTCTTTGTATGTGCTCTAATTTTGCAATGTTTCTATGACGATGTGGCATTCTTAATAAAACAAGATCAACCAGATGGACCAGCACAGAGCACCACAAAAATTTCTAAGATCTAGATAACCTAAAATTGCAATGGTATCAATCTTCAGTTCATAATAAGTTCATGAAAACTAAATTTTTTTTACAAGAAGTACAAGCCAGCTATTCTTATATCTTGAACTAAATTAATGAATTATTTATGCCTAAACAGAGTAAGTTATATTTCTCCATGTGAATTTTTTATTGTTAGTTTCAGCACAATATTCTAGTTCTGGTGAGGTTGAAACTTGATTCAATCAACTATGTTATTAACTACCTCTCCCAATTTTTTTCCATCTGAAAGTATGATAAGCTTGTCATATATGACTTCACCCAAATAATTGATAACATTTTTCAACAGCATGAAGGCAGAAGACAGAGCCTTGTGGCACTCCCAGATGGCAGCAAGCCATTAATCTTTCTTTTTTTCATATTTGTCCCCTTTGTAAGCATTTTTTTTTGAAAATAACACATGCTTGCTATAAAAATTTAAACAATACATAAATGAATAAATTAGAAACAGAAGTACTCCTATTACAACCCTACTTTCCAGAAGTAACAACTTTTAATGTTTTGTTATATATTTATCTATATAGATAGATGTATCTACCTATCTCTAATTGTACATATTTATAAATTTTTTCAAAAGTGAGCTTACACTATAAATATTGTTTTGCAATTTTTTAAATTTAAATCATCATTGGCCTATTTTCTTCTATGTCCAAACATTTCAAGCCATCTTATTCTTTTTAACAGTTGCATTGTATGCCACCTAATAATTGTACCACAACTTACTTAACTAATCTTTCTGATGAACCTATTTTACTTACAATTTTTGCTATTATAAAATATAGTATATATTCATTGTAATGTACAAATTTCTTGAGCACTAATGAGAGCATTTCTGTAGGATTCGTCCTTAAAGTAGAATTTCTGGGTGAAAGGTTATGCACATTTTCAGATTCAACAGATATTGCCAAATTGCCCTCCAAAAAATGATGCTGAATTGCACATCAACCAATGTTAACTATGTCCATTTGCCCACATCTTTGTCAAAAATGAATATTATCAATCTTTTAATTTGAGTCACTATGATAGATAACAGGTTACATTTATTTTTGTGGTTTTGTTAGTGAATTGGTGTTTTAATGCTTGACAATCATTTAAATTTCTTCTGTAAATATCCGATTCTGTCTTTTCCATGTTTTTCTATGGGGTTATGTTTCTAAAATTGATTTTTTAATAGTTCTTTGAATTACAGTGGACTTAGGTCTATGATACATTCCTCCAAGGCTGAATATGTCTTCCTTCATGTTTGTGTTGTTGTTGTCATATAGGATTTTTAATTGACATGCAATTAAATATTTAATCTTTTTACAATCACTTCTGAGTTTCACATTGTGCCTTAATAAGTTTTCCCCATTAGGTGAGTACTAAGAGAAAATATTTCCTTCCAATACTAGGTGACTTCATCATATATAAGTAAATATTTAATCCACCTGAAATTTATATTGGTGTAAAGAATTTAAAGAGCCATTTTCTTTGTTCTCAAGTGGCTACTTAGTTATCCCACTATCATTTAGTGAATATATTATTCTTCACTATTTGATATATAAACTATATTCTCCCAAATTCCCATAAATACTTGGATCCATAGCATGATTTTCTATTTTATTTGACTTTAGAATATCATGCTGTTTTAAATACAGCAGGAAGCAGTCCATATTTTTACCCTCTCTCTTTTTAGGGTTTCCAATAAATAATTAATATATTAGCATCACTATTAGTAGTATTAATATTACAAATATTAAGGCAATATAGTCCCATTGAAAGAAAAATATAAAAAAAGAATAATATTGAAAGGAAAGAACTAACAGCTATTTTGTGACTATTCTAGCTTCATAGGTGACTGAAGACCTGGCTCTTGATCAAATTCTTCTTTCAGTAGTAACTCAAGGAACTTAAAGGTACCAGGTCTGACCAAGGATACTGTCTACTCAAGCAAGCAACTGTCTTTCACAGGAAAGAGTCTTTATCAAATAATACATAACCAGTATTGATGAGATGTTTACCACCAAAAATTGAAAATTTAATCCAGAAATTTGAAGACCCATAATACTAACCAGGTATAAAAACTTAAGGGACTCCTGGATAGAACTGGAATGCCTTCTACTAAGTGAGGTATCCCAAGAATGGAAAGACAAGCACCATATGTACTCACCATCAAATTGGTATTAACTGATCAACACATAAACGCACATATAAGAATAACATCTATTGAATGTTGGGCAGGGGGGAGGGGGAAGGGGGAAGAGGGGAGGAGGGAAGAGGGGACGGGTATTTGCATACACAAAGAGTGCGATGCGCACCACCCGAAGGATGGACATATTTGAAACTCAGACTTAGGGGGGAGGGAGGGCAAGGGCCACATACGTAACCTAAACATCTGTACCCCAATAATATGCTGAAATAATAAAAAAAAAAACTTAAGGGAGCATGGCGCCAATTAATTCTTTGAACTGAGATCAATGGCACCAACCCAATCTCATCCCACATGACTACATACATCCAAGTGTAGACTAACAATATTTCAATATTAAAGACGTAAATACATGAAAAAACATGATATAAGGAACTCTCCTTCTCTTCCAGTTGTAGCTCCATCATTTGATATATAAAATGGATGAAGTGAACACATATATTTTTGCAAAATGGAAAACAAAATATTTTCCCTGCCTATGATTTGGCTTTATTATTAATATTAATGTCTGAATATGGGATATTTTATGTTTAACCAAGAAAACATGATAATTTTTTTTTATTGTTACATAATAAAGTATCATGTTTTCCTATTAAATCTGTAATATATGAATTCCTCCATTTAATTAAATATACAATATATTTATTACTGAGGCACTCTCCACTGATCTCAACTAATGGTTTTTCACTATCCAGCTCTTGACAATCTTCTATAGGAAACTTTATTATTAATATTAATGTCTGAATATGGGATATTTTATGTTTAACCAAGAAAACATGATAATTTTTTTTTATTGTTACATAATAAAGTATCATGTTTTCCTATTAAATCTGTAATATATGAATTCCTCCATTTAATTAAATATACAATATACTTATTACTGAGGCACTCTCCACTGATCTCAACTAATGGTTTTTCACTATCCAGCTCTTGACAATCTTCTATAGGAAACTACTAACTTTTAAGAAAGAAAATATAAAGCAGTTATTGTGAAATCTAAAAAAGATGACCACAGTATCCTTTGAGGAGCTTTAAAACAACAACAACAGCAACAATAACAGATTTCTGGAGCTCAGCACTAGAGATTCTAATGTAATAAAGTGGTAAGCATCAATAAGTCTATACATTTAAAAAATATTTTCAGGTGATTCTGGTAATTTTCCCAAGTGTTATACATGTTTTATACCCATTCCTGTAGCATTTATACTGTAGACTCTTGGACCAACAGCATTGGATTATCTGGGGAGATAATTTTAAATGCATATAAGTAGGCTACAGTCCAGATACTCTGACTTAGAGCATTAAGAAGGACCTGGAAATCCCAGTCTTAATTTCCAAACTGCTAAGTGTTGGTAATACTCACTCTAATACTAAGAATCAGTCTCTACAATAGCATCATTGAAGTAGGAATGCAGAAATAGATTGATAACAGTAACGATCTTGGATTTTTATTTATTCTATGCTTAGTTTCGACAAAACATTATCAATTAAGTCAATGCTGTAATTTTAATTTTATTGGTATTATGGTTTTATTTCTATCTAATTTGAGAATTTGGTTTAGATACATCATTTTCAAAGTGCTAAAAATGAATTTATACTTATCTATATACTTATATAGATATAAATATATTTAAATATGATAATGGTAAAATTAATTTATGATGACATTGGTGATCCCAGAGAAATTGTGTTTTCCTTAAAAAATAGTCTTTTGTGGCCAAGAGACTAACTCTGCAATGAAGGCATTCAGAAAACAGATAATTATTCAATAAGTTAAAGTATTACCTTTCATCACTTTCCAGGATGTGATGGTGAATGTTTTGTATCAACTTGGCTAGAAACAGTACCCAGATATTTAGTCAAACACTGGTCTAATGTTGCTTGAAGGTATTTTTTGGATGAGATTAACATTTAAATCAGTAGACATTGAGTAAAATATATTATCCTCCATAATGTGGATGAGCCTCACCCAGTGAGTTGAAGACCTTAAGAGCAAAAAGACTGACAACTCCTAAGAAAGAAGAAATTCTGCCAGCAGTCTGCCTTCAGACTTGAGTTGCAACATCACCTCTTCCTTGGATCTGCCGTCTTCCAGCTAGATTTGGGACTTGTCAGCCTTCACATTCATCATTCATGTGGGCCAATTCTTTCTCTCTCTTTCTCTCTCTCTCTCTCTCTCTCTCTCTCTCTCTCTCTCTCTGTGTGTGTGTGTGTGTGTGTGTGTGTGTCTCTTACCCCCAACCCCCACCGCACAGACTTTTTTTTTCTCTGGAGAATCCTGGCTAATACACAGGACCTACTACAAAAACAAGTTCTATACTTCGCAACTCTTAGGCTTCAGTGTTCAGACACGGTTATGCTCCTCCTCACCACAATTTCATAATTTTGTTCAAGTCAAAAAGGGGCTTATCACCAAGGAATATTTTTTCCCTTTTCCCCAAAATGATCCTGTGCTTATTTGATCAAAGTAGACATACCGGAGTGGCTATCATTTGGGTGAAGTTAGAGGTATGAATTGGTTTTTGAATTACATCAGACCTTCAATTTCTTTCTCTCTAGTAGTATCAATAACTCACAGAAGTTCTACAATTTTCAAAAAAGAATTAAATTTGGATTACAGAGTAATCAGTTTATTGTTTTAGGGTTCAGACTCCAAGTGAGATGGAATAAGTACACTTCTTCCAGTCACTATCACTGAATACAACTACAAAACCTGGACAGAAAACATAGAACAGATGTTTGAGAACTCTAAAATGTAAATGGAAGTATGAAGATCAGAAGAAAACATCAGAATTAGAAATGCCATTGAGTTGGTGAAATTACCTCTTTTTCCCTCTCTGATATCTCCCGGTTGGAACTTAATGCAGCCAGATACCCAGAAGTGAGTACTGTGGTGCAGTCGGAACTCCAAGAAAAACATTTAATTCTGACTCAAGAAACAGAAAAGGGAACCCCTCATGTCCATACATAAGGCAGAAATCCCCCAGTGTTTTTTTTTTCTTTTCTCTATTCTCTTATGCTTCAGCCCCCAAGAAACCCATGGCTGAGGAGACGGTGGAAGGCACAGGAACCCAAAAAAGTCAAAATTCTTAGGGAAGGGAAGCTTCCTCTCTATTTAGTGGAGCTATGGATCTAAGCGGATGGGGCCAACCCCAACTACCTTTTCCCTGTCTCCTCCCTCACATCCCTGTCCCTGGTCCTGGATGCAGGCTCAAACGCAGGAGTGTGCGGTGAAGTAATTAGGATAACAAGATTCTGGCCTGAAGACTGAAAAGGGGAGCCCCAGGGAATTGGAAAGGACCAGAGTTATCACAGAAAACAAAGAACTTAAGGAAACAACCAAGGAAGTTGTTTATGAAATTTAGGGCTCACTCCCAGACTCACTGACATGGATCTTATCTGAAGACTTTGATAATTGAATTAGTGGAGAAAAAAAATTCTCAACAAGAGAAATAGGAGATGTAAAGAACCAAATGGAAACTTTAGAATTGAAAAGTATAATAACTGAAAAACGAAACATAATTTTTCAGTTACAAACGTATAATAACTGAAAAATTCACTGATGGACTCAATAGAAGAATGGAGAGGATAGAAGAGAGTCAGTAACCTTGAAGACAGAGCAAAATAAATTATCCAATCTGAAAAACAGAGAGAAAAAAGTTATTAAAAATGAGCCTCAGGGAGTATGAGATAATAAAAAAAGTGTTTAATATTTGTGTCATCAGAATCACAGGAGAGGAGAAAGAGTACAGAGCTGAAAAATACTTGACAAAATAATAGTCAAAAATATCTTAAGTTCAGCAGAAGTTCTCTATAGATCTGAATGAGACTAAACCAGAATAAACTCAAAGAAATCCATGTCCATATATATCATAATCAAACCATTGTACACTAAAAACAAGAGAAAAATCTTGAAAGCATCCAAAGAAAATGACATATTACCTTTAGAACAATGACTCAAATAATGAAAGATTTCTCATCATAAATCATTCAAGCTAGAAGATAGTGGCATAACAATCTTAAAGCATTGAAAAAAAAAGAACTGTCAATCCAGATCTATATCCAGTGAAAATATCCTTCAGAAATGAAAGTGAAATAAAAACATTCACAATTTATGTAGATATAATATATAAGCAAACTATAGCATAAATAGGAGGCTGTAAAGTAGGAAGGTCTCTACATTCCAATTAAAATAGTACAATACTGATTCTAAGTAGACTGTGAAAAGTTAAGTAAATAAAGACTTTGTTATCCCTAGAGCAACGACTAAAACAAAAAAGGAAAAATTCAAAGAAATATAGTCAAAATCACAAAAGATAAATCAAACTGAATGTTAAAAAATGTTCAAATAGCTCAAAAGAGAGCAAGAAAGGTAAAATAAAGGAATGAAAAATAGAAGGAACAAACACAAAATAAATAATAATGGGCCTAAATCCAAACACCAAAATCACATACATTAAAGTGATATAAACATACAATTAAAAACATTGTCAGAGTGCATAAACAAACATAACCTAGCTATACGTTGTCTATAAAAAATTTCTTCAATTAGATTAACATTGGTGGGTTAAAAGTAAAGTAATAGAAAAGATATACTATTAATTACTAATCGAAGACAATTGGAAAAAATATTTGAAGACCATATTTGGCTTATATATTTTACAAAGTAGTCTTTAGAGCAAAGAAATTACCAAGGATGAAGAGGGCCATTATATAATGATGAAAGTTTAGTTCACCAAGAAGATATACCCATCCTAAAGATGTATGCGCCTAACAAGAGAGCTACAAAGCAGAAGAATCATAACTGACAGAATTAATAGAAAAAATAGACAAATCCACAATTATAGTTGAGGACTTCAACACTTCTCTCTCAGTAACATAGACAGAAATTGAGTAAATTTATAGAACTAAACAATGTCATCAACATATTGGATTTATAGACCATCAACATTGGATTTATAGATACTCCACTTAACAACAGAATCCACATCCTTCTCAATTTATTTTCTTGATTTTACCTAGCCTCAGTATTATAGCTTCAGTCTTGCTGTATGCTTCTCACATGTGTTGGTTCATGTTAAAGAATGAGGATTTTAGCTACACATTTCTCCACTGAGTGTAAGCTGCTTTGCAGAGCATCTGAGATGTACCATTCTCCTCCAGGTTAAACCACTTTCTGTCATCCCAACCTACAATCCTTGTATAGCCACTAGAAACCATGAAAGACAAAGAAATATGTGAGAGAACTATGTGGAAGTAATTATTGTATTTTCCTTCACAGGTTTAGTTTAGATGGTTTTAATTTTTTATTTTAAAATATATTATGAAAATCAGAAATGTATATAAAACATATAAGTAAATTACAAAAACAATTTAACCCACCCAGGTTTTAGAGATAGAATATTGTCAGTGTTTTTAAAGCCTCCTGTTTGTCCCTCCCTATTACATGTCCGACCCCTCCCACTAGAGATAATCATTATTCCGATTTCTATGAATAATTCATTCTTAAGTTTTCCCAATGAAGTTTAATTTTTCCTTTCTCAATAGCGTAAAATTTAAGTCATACTGTACATCTTCTTTTGACTTTCTTCTTTTACTCAGTAGTTTGTATATGTTCATGATATTAGGGGAAATATCATATAGTATTCTATTTTATGAATATACCAAAATATTAAAATTCTACTACTGTCGGACACTTGGGTTGTTTCCAGTTTGAGGCTATTATTTTATGAAAGGCTACTTTGAACATGTGTTGTACGCACAGAGTATACAATTCAAAGTGAGATTGCTAAGTGTTAAGATATATACACCTTTAATTTTCCTAGAAAATGCCAAACATGTTTTTCAGGGTGGTTACATCAGCTTCCAATCTACTGAGTATGCACATTCCCATTGCCTAATATTCTTACCAACATTTGGTATTTCTATTTAATTTGTGCCAATCAGATGCATGTGTTAGGTTAGCTCATTGTAATTTAAAATTACATTTTCCTGATTACTAATAAGATGGAGAATTTTTTGTTCTTCTTTGTGTGTTCCAATGAAACTTCATTTACTAAAGCAGGGGTAGGCCTGAATTTGGGTGGTAGAAACCATGTAAGAAGTGGCTCAATCAGAGAACGTTTTTCATATGTTTATTAGCTGTTTGGAATTCCTCTTCTTATCACTTAATGTCTTTTAAAAATTCTTTCGTAATCTTGGGTTCCACCCTCACTCCTTCCCCAGAAGTTTCTCTGAGAATAAAAAATGTCATTAATGTTAGCTTTCAGATCGCTGTAGCCATTTAATAGCACCTTCAAAATTTCACAGGAGTTGCCTTTCTAAGAGACACCCAGTATTCCCCACCCTTAATGACATATCTCATTTCACATCACTATACAACATCCTCTTTAAATAATAGGGAGTCACATTCCAAGCGAGCACCATCTCTTTCAATTCTATTATACCTTTCTGAGAAATACATACTAGGATCTGAAGCATTCTATATAGAAACTATCTTGGCGATTAAAGGGATCTTGGAAATAATTCATCATATATCCCCATACTCTAATTTCAGAAAGGAAGAAATAAACACTCAGAAACTTATAGGAACCAGATTTAGAATTCAAGGTAATTTCTTTTAATGATCTCTTCCAAAATTCTAGATAAAATGGGAATATTATTTTTCTAGTTATGAAAATGATATATACTCGTATAGGAAATTAGAGCAATAAGAAAAAATACAAAGAAGAAAATAAAATTCACTCTCTATACCATTAACTGAAAGTAACCTGTACATATTTTCTTGGACCAAACTTCTAAACATCTCTCTCTCTCTCTCTCTCTCTCTCTCTCTTTCTATTTCTCTCTGTCTCTCTCTTTTTCTCTCCCCCAACACCAACAATTATTTTATTTGGCATTTAGCTTATTTCTAACTCTTTAGTGTAAACAATATCATAATGAATATCCTTTGATGAAAATTATCCCACATTTATTTGATGTTTTCTTGATTATAAATTCCTAGAAAAAAGACTATCTCTTTTAAAAGACCTTCATGTTTTAGTAGTTGACATTTATTTACAAACTTTCCTACAGGAAGTACCAATTTACTATAAGAGTGCTAGTTTCCTCATATCCTTACTGACATTGAATATTATCAAGTTTTTAATATGTCACAGTCTTACAAACAAAAATGTGATAGATCTTTGTTTTGTGTGTGTTTCCTTAAATACCAGTTATGCTAACATGTTTTTACATGTTTGATTTCCTTTTTAAATTGCTTGTGTCTTTTGTCAATTTTCAATTAGAATGTTTTGTCTTATTGATTTTAAAATTTCTGTACATATTAAGATCATTAACATTTTGCTTATCATATCTGATGCAGATAACTCCCAGTTTTTTATATCTTAACTTTGTTTTATTTTACCAAACTGAGTTTTTTAAGAAACTGTTTGGTGCACTAATTATAACAAAAAAGATTACAAGGAGACGAACAAAAATGCCGATGCTTCTATTTTTGTGTGATAACATCGTAAGTGACAGTGGTAGACAGTGCATTGTCTTGTCTTCCTGACATGCAAATATTCAGTCTGGCAAGCAATTTCCTCCCACCACTACAATATGTGCAAATGTGTCCTCTGAACATGATTTAGCAGGTAGAGCTAGGCATATGACCCAGGGTAGCCAATTAGTAGCTGCTACTCAGGAAAATGAACATTGGGGGGCGACATAAAGATAAAGGGTCAGTTAGAGGCTCTGTGAAGCAGCTACCAAGGAGTTGACAGCCTAATGCCATGATGTAAATCAAATATTCAAAGACACGGAGTCCAGCAGCATATCAGCTAATCATCCAGTGGCATCAGGGCCAGAAATTTCATGTGCTCGGGGACAATTATACCAGCAGTGATGCCCTGAGCAAACACATCCTGTAACAACATCTTGGCTGTGAAAACTTCCTTAGATCCTGGTCAGTCCTGGTTCTCCTCCTTCCTGTTGATTATGTATGTGAGCCGCCTGATACCCTTATCATCATAATTAAAGCAGAGTCGATTTCTGTTTGTGCCTCCACTTCTTGATTAGTTCAATGACTTTCCTTTTACTTATTTCCAAACTTTCTACAATCAGATTGTATAATTGTTAGCTTTTGAGTTAATATATAAAGCAATACAAAACGTATTCTCCATTACTTCTGTCTTTAATTTGCAGAGCAAAAATTCAGGTATAATTTTCAGATATAACATTTATCAAATTTGCTTCAGGCAATTATATTTAAACAAGCAAGAAATTAAATCTGGACTCACATTTGTCTTAAGAATTTGGCAATGTATATAGCAATTTTCATTTTAAAAGAAAATATATAATTCACTAAAACATGGTTTTTTAATTTATATAACCTGTTGATAAAACAACATGGAAATTTTATTTAAAATTTGTGTCACTCACCATCACATGTACATGTTGAAAGATGCTAGGGCATGATTATACTAGAAAGACAAGCATATCGCTTTATTTAAAGTAAGTTTTCCTTTATAATGCTATCAACTACCAAATGTCAGAAATTTTGAAGAAAGAAGAAAATGAGTGATTCTTCAATTAAAAACCCCACATGAAGCAAGTTTAATTTGACACTTACAGACATCTGGAGAAACATTTGGTAAATTTAGAGAAGTTCCACTGGATGTTTCAGAACTCCTTACTGCAAATTTCTCTCATTAAAAACAAAGGCAAAAACATTATTTAAAACAACATCATTTTTCTCCCAGTAATTAAAACTAAAATCCAACTTTTAATAACATTTAACTGTACTTTACTTTTTTAATAACCATTATCTCTTGGTAGGTACAAAATTCCAGAAAGTATACCAGCCATACATAAAGGCAAATTGACTTTACTCATTAACATCCTAATTACCCTGCCCAATTAATCTTGGAGTTAGCTGTGTGATTTGCTTTGGCTAATGCAAGGTGAATGGATGTGAAGTATGCCATGGTCAAGCAGAAGCTTTGAGTACTTGGGTTATTGGGCTTACTTAGTAGCTCTTCTATGTATACCATGAGAACTGCATGGCCCAAATACAAAGACTGCTCCTTCCACCTGGATCCTCAAATGAAAAAGACACATGGAAAAAGAGCGCAGTTGTCTCTGACCAGCAGTGGCCTGCAGCTGACATATTGGGAAAGAAACCAACATAACTTTGTTGCCACAAGCAATTGAGATTTGAGAGATGTTTGTTATGTGTCATATCTAATGCAAACAGACTAATACAAGTGGTATTGGTCCTCATTGTAACCTAGCCTACATCTTCAGATCATAAAAATCATCTTATTCTATATTAATTGTTTTAAAATGTAGTAATAATGAGAGTGCATGCATCTTAATCCCAATATTCTCAGCAGAATTCCTGTTATATATTTTAATTGAACAGTTTAAATCACATACTACCCCTGATTTAGGGGAGGAGTATGGAATGAGATCTTATTTTAGCCTGCATAATCCACTCCTGGAGTCCAGAGTGGAAGCAGTTTCTCTAAAACTTCAAGGGTCACTGAATGGAAACTGAGGGTTTATGGAAACTGGCAAAAGGGAAATAAATAATCAAAAGACACTTAAATATTTGTTACATTATGAAACAAGACTCTTTATAGTGCTCTCTCATAAAGATTACTGGAACTTTTTAAAATAAAATGTATGCATAATTTATATTTGAAAATGTTTAAAATGTGAGACGCATAATTTAGATTCCCATTCACTAAACGATACTTTAGCCAATTATAATATGACTGCACTAATTTCAACAAGAGTAAAGAAGTAAAATTTCAGAATAGCTGGATCGCATATAGCATTCAAGCAATATCAATGAATTTGAGGACTATTGGAAAAAGCAAAATGTTAGTAAGTTTAAAAGATAGTCTAGATTAATTTCTAACTAGACAGTTAACCACTAAAGGTTACATGGTTGGTCTGAGACAGACGTCATTGCACTATTTTTTAACCAGTGAGATGGTTTTGGAAGAAATCTAGACATTTGTATACATAATTGAGTCCGTGGTACATTTTGGATTAATTAACAGAGATAGCTAACAGACATTTCATCACTTGTGTCTTCTGTCTTATCCAAAAATGAAATACATACATACATTGTACAGTATGTCATTTCACTTTGTTTACTGATATTATGCAGAACAAGAGTGTGTATGTTTTTTTCTGTCTTTAATTTCACCAGCACTTGAGTGAGATTTTTAACTATACTTAACTGTTCAAATGAAAATGGATAAGTATAGAATCAGAAGAGATGGGTGAAAAAATGTATTGCCTAAAAAATATAAGGAATTGAAAGTGTCTCAGCCATAGAAAAATGATAAATAAAAGGGATACCACTAAGGATAGAAGGTCTAGAAATATAAATGGCAGCAGTGAAGGCTGGCAGAAAAGTGAGTCCCTCACTCCCTTAAGGGTTAAAATCTGGGAATAATAACTTTGGAAGAATTTGAAAGTTACTTTTCCCTTATAATAAATCATGTAAAGTTATTTCTCCTCTTCTTTCTGTAGAGAGATTATTAACATTTTTTCAGAAAAAAAAATGGAGTCAAACCAATGACACAGTTGCCTTATATATTCCCAAAAGCCCACAATTGTGAAAAAATCTATAGGAAGAAAAATAGAAAAGAAGGATGTCATTTACATAGTCTTAAAGGATATCTGTTATTTTAACTTTACTACATAGAGAAAATTGAAACAGAATTTGGTTGTGAAAATGCCTTTTCTTCCTTCAAAAAATGCCCCTTCAGTGGAATTGTTAGTGAAAACGAGCTTAGTTGCAATATCTACTATGAGCACACAGCTGTGTCAATAATGCTTTTTTTTTTCGGTAAAGCAAAAGAAAAATTCTTAGGCAGGAGGTGGTGGAAAGGGAGGCAAATAATCATGAAGTGAGATTACAAAAATGAAGAGACAAATGCACCCATTGTTATGGATGATGGTATAATAATTTCAAGAGATTAACATGTTATTTAATTAAGCTTAATTAAGCTCATGATTGCCTAAAGTCTGCTCTCATAACCAGAACTATAAACAGAAGTCAAAAGGCCTTAGCAACACTGGGCACAATGATGTACCCCTGCAGTCCCAGCTACTTGGAAGGCTGAGGAAGGAGGATTGCTTTAGCCTAGGAGTTCAGGACCAGCCCAAGCTACATAGCGAGACCCTTGTCTCTAAAATTAGAAAAGAAAAAAAAAAAATTAAATTTAAAATCTCCCTGGTTTCTCTCTCCATGTACCTTCTTACCATCTTTCTCCTCTATAACCTTTCTTTTTTTTTATCATTTTAAAAATAAGGATTTGTGCAAGCCTTTATGATTGGACAAGTGAATTCTCAACTGGGATGAGGGTGCCACATTGCACAGCACCAAAGTTTGTAAAATCAAAATGTAGCAAAAGCCAGGTTATACATGTTTTGAAGTTTCTGGAGTTCCAGAGGACACAGTTCGCATAGCAAACAATGTGAATGCCGTCCCCGGGGGATAAGGAACACACTGGTACTGCTTGGGGCATACTACGTGAGTCCTTCGAAACCTTGGGCCCCAGTGAAATATAGGAGCTACAAGACTCTAGCTTCACCAACTCCATCCTTCTAAAAGTTCCAATAGTCTGGGATAAGAACAGAAGTCACTGGTAAAATTTTATATCCTCAATCTGACAATTTGCTTCCTTCCCTTTTTTGTCCTCCGGCTACTGCTTTGGGGAAATAGTTGAGGAAGGAGTTATATATGAACAAAACAATTGATCTTTCAGTTTATGAATAATGGCAAATTGATAGATTATATTAACAAAGTAGGGAGATTTTAGAATTGGGAATTAGGAATTCCAAAAAAATTGGGAATTGTAGATGAGCAAATGGCCATTTTGTTCTGTTGCTTGGATCTACAGATGAGAAAACTGAAACCTAAACAGGATTCTAGGTGCCTAAATCATTTCAACCAGAAAAGCTCTATTTCTTTGTTTTATTTTAAAATGATTCCTTGTAAGATTCCTTTTATATAAAGGATTTCCAATGCCCAGCACAACACTGTCTTCTACCCAAGCCAAAGCACACCTTGTCTCATAAAAAAAAAAAAATTCTAAAGGAGGTACATTAGACAAAAGGACAGTGTTTCCAGGAATGAAGAACAAAACAAGTGAAAAATGAGCAATGATCATATAAAACAATAATAAATATGCTTTGTGGTTAAAAATTAAAATTAAAGTATATAAAAATCAATAGTATATAAGTCTTGGGAAGGGGCATCGAATGGAGATAAAATGTTCTGCAATTCTAACATCGAGAGGAGGACAAAAGTGGTGAGTATATTTAAACTTTAATGAATTAAGGGTGCAAATTCTAATTTCTAGTTTAATCACTAAAAGAATAGAAAAAGTATATTTCCAGCTGAGCAGAGAGAATATAAATTATTTAGCTGTTTCTTCTGCTATTTACTTCCATATTTCCAAATAATCTGTTATATGCTTATACGGCTGAGCAGTCTTAGACACTATCTATTATATATAGTTATATCATGGCTCTGAAGTAAATCAATATTCTGATTTAACATTATTATGACTACATAAATAATGTTACTTGCTAAGCCAAATTTATTACAAATGCATTTCTTTTCTTGTATAACTTTTTGTCATTTTTCTGGAATAAATAATGGCCTCATTTTTCCTTTGCATGATTCTCCATTATTTATCTCTAATCTTCATAAAACGTTCTTTGGAATGAGAATTGGGGAGGGGGATGAGTAAGGATGAATATTAAAATATTTAACAATTAAAAACATGTATGCCAACTCATCCAATAGTCTCTGTCCGTAAACAATCAGGAGAACCACTCCAGGATATAGCCATTGAACAACAGCCCTGGGGGCAGGAATTTAGGAAGGAAGAGTGTGTTAGGAAATTGTCCTTGTTATTTTAGAAGCCTTTAAATATTATTTGACCTTTTAAACAATAGGCACAAATTATGTCAAATAAAAATTAATTTAAAAATAAATACATTTTGTTATATTTAGTTCTTTAACCCTAGCTGCTTTATTTGATGTTAAATAATTCATTATATGAAATACGCACAAAACAAAATGCATGTAAGTATTTGAAACAAAAGTGTAAAGGGGAAAAAATGCTTCTGGTGTGTAACAGGATTGCTCAACAACCAAGATATTTCCTTTCTAATGAATAAATATTTTTACCTCTGTTTAGAGCCAGAAACTAAATAATATACATCAAACTCTTCAAAGCAAAGTAAATTGCATTGAAAAGATAAGGCATACTTCCTCTTGAGGAAACTGCTAAGTAATTGCACACTATCAGGTGTTAATTTTCAACAGGTGCTGTTTAAATGTAATGTAGTATCATCCATGTATTTAATAAAATCTCTGAGTTGTGAGTCCCTGCGCCAAATTGTATACAGATTCATTTAAATCAGATGGCGTTACTACACCTTCCCCAAAACAAATATACACATGCTATTTAGTAACTATAAGGGGCGCTACGTTAATTATCATTCTTAATTTTCCTCCAGAAAACATTTCTCTCAATAATTCTATGTCAGCTAAGATGAATGTGAGACATGGGCATTATATTTAAGCATCAGGCTGCTGATGAATTGTTTTGGGGACTACAGCTGAGATTAGATCATGAAAGCATGAAATAGTGGAAAAATATCTTCCTATTTTGTTATGTACAAATATACAGAAAAGGGAGGACAATAATCTTCCTTAACATTTAATTTGTGTTGAAATATAGGGTATCTATGAATACAAGTAGTTTTGTAGATTCCCAGTAAAAGTTTTCTTTAACCTATCAGATAAAATTTTTCCTCTTACCTTTTCAAGTTTAAGGGCAAAGGCCTGAGCAAGACCTAGGGAGCAGTATTCAGAAATAAAAAAATACAATTGTCCATTGAAAACAATATGGAATTTGCTACAGAGAAAATAGTAAAACTCTATGAATATCAAACAATATATAAAAATAAATTAGCAATATGTATGTGAAAGTTATAAAGTAATACAAAACCATTAAACATTATTATTTTATTCAATTCAACAAATATTTAAGAGAAGATCTGGAGATAGAACATGGCATGGTCTTGCCCTTGTGATAAATATAAAATAAAAGTGGAGATAGAAATATTAGCAAATAATTTTATAATAACAAAAAAATAATGGCTCTGTGGTTAATTTTGCCTGGGGCTGGATCTGGGATGACTTATTTAAGAGAAATCCTTTTGAAATATATGTAAGTGATCATTAATTGGAGGCAGAAAATGCATTCTGGGCAGATGGAACAGCAAGAAAGCATGAAAGTACACAATATATTAAAGGAAGCATAAATAGTGTGATTTGGTTAGAATTTAGGGCAACCTATTTTGTTTAAAGAGAGCACTTATTAGGAGCAAGTAATAGCAATCTAATACATTGGCCGTTTCCTGATATTTCTCAATCAGTTAGATAAATAGCCTGTTCTGTTAAAATTTTGGCTCCAGCTTATGTTTACTTGTGCCCTGTATTTTGTCAGTAAGCGTCACTTGTACCCCAGATAGAAACCCCATTACCTACTATGTACGGCAATACTCCCTTCATGACCATAACCATGCATCCAACAACAGAATCTAAAGCACTATCACAAAAAGGAGGCATGTCCTGTCAGAAGTTTTTAGAGGGTTGGGCACAGATTTTCTTCCTATTTCTGTCTTGTCTCAATTTATAATATATTATCAAAATATGATATGAACCAAGCAAAACTAAATTTGAAACTTAGTTATTTTCCTACCACATCAACCAAGAAATAATTATTGTCTTCAGCACATCAAAATGCTGTTTCAGAGATTTTAAGAGCTACAAAAATTCAATCCATTAGGATAAGTTGTGGGAAGGCCTGAGGTGCTCGTCAGCAGAGATAAAATAAAGAAATAGCATATTTTTTGCATAATTTCCATCCCCTTAGAAAAAATATATCCTTTTTCAATGAATAAAATTATACATAAAAGTTTTACAAAATACCTGTTTGGTATTATGAGTCCATCATCTTCTTTACCCCCAAGATATTCTGACTCGACACAATGAAGCAAATTTTTTATAATTTTACATGATGTTTCTCTTAATGTTTTATCTACACTGCCAGCAAATCTGAAACATTGATAAAAATTTAAGTGAGTCTTTTATGGTACATATTTTAGCTATTGTTTGACTAGAGGAAATTCAGGTGACTCCCAACTTTTGATAGATAGGTTTTCAATCCTTGCTTTTGTTACCTTATTCTCATAAATAGGATCTCCACAAATCTTACATTTAT
>NW_012148186.1:598728-603189 GCF_000956105.1 Propithecus coquereli
ACTTTTTCTTGTATCTCTGAAATAGCTTTTTCTGGCTGCTATATCCAAGAAGAGCGGTTGGAGGGGGAGAATGATTAATTTCAAATGGAACAACCTTTACACCAAGATACCCATTACACAATATAACTTCTAAAATTAACATTCTTAAGATCCTTCAAGACCGTCTAAAGACTTTCTGTCACTTTATTCATCAATATCTCACTAGTTCTTTACATGCTAGTTAAGGTAATCTCCATGATCCAACATACTAACAATTTACTGATTGCCACATCACTCCTTCTACCCGGAATCTTACCTTATCCCCTCTACAAGTCTATATTCTTTACTTCCTTAAAATCCAAGTGCAGCCAATGTTTATTGGTTGCCTTCTTGGCACTTATTCCTCCCTTTCCCCTTCCTAATGGCCTCTTGTTTCCGTTTGAGATACAGGTGCTTCTGAGGCATTTAACTTCTCTCCCAGTGGTAGGAATGGGGCACATGCATTCAATCTCTATTAGACACAGGAATTCATTCAGAGATTCTCCTGGGATAACTCACCCTCTGGAGAGCGAGAAGAGTGTATAAGTCTGGAAGTTTGCAATCACTTTTGGTACCAAAACAGAAATGCGTGAATAAGATGCCAACATGCTGAGAAAGGCAGACACGGAAGATTACAAAGAAATGGAGCCAGAGCCATCATAACATTTTGTACCTCACGATCAATCCTTTTCTGAAGTCAGATAAACCTTTGAACTTTTATTTTACAGGAGCCAATAAATTGTCTTTATTTTCTATGCAGGTAGTACTTTCTGTTTCTTGCAATGGAAAGTATATTTTCTATACTCATTATGTAAACTTCATCTTCTTTGGGAATGCTTTAATCCTTGAGCCCACCTGACTGACTGTTTCTCTCCTACTTATCTTGTCCTCAGCTGTTAAGTAGCAGTCTACTAGGGTAATCTGCAGTAATCCACAGTAATAGCAAATTGAATTACAGAAAATCAGTTTCGGTATTTAAAATGTCCCTAATTAGATTACAGGCTTCTAAAGTGATGAAGCAAATCTGTCACTTTTTTTTCCAAGACCCGCATACCAATTCCCCTCAAAAACTAGAGTTCAGTAAATGTTGACAAATGTTAATAAATGAATTGAACAGTGAAAATGGTAGAATTTTGTTTTACAGATAATGACTTAGTAATATACGTTTTGTGGTTAATAGATTATTTAACACACCTGAAATTGCACTTGAGTGATATTGAACTTCCGTGGTCACTCAGTCATTTCCTTCTTTAACTGATGCTAAAATCAAAAATATTCCATCTTTGATAGAGTTTTTCCAACTCTATATCCATCAATTTCATTATTTTGTCTCAATATTTCGGTGACAACTCGCTTTAATATGGGATATATAAAATGAAGAATATAGGTGGTAGCTAAGTAAAAAAAAATCAACTTTTAATTTTACCACCTGTCTTCACAAAGTGCAATCACAGGGAGGGACAATTGCAGTGAGACAAATGCAGTGCTCATAGGAACTTTTGTACAGTTCTCTCAAACTGGTATGCCAACTGAAATAACAAAAAAGACTTGCTAATTAGCACAATATTTTAAAAACTTTTTCCCTACATAAGTAAAAAACACAGTGACTGAGAATGCTGATCCATAAACCTAAGTGGTAACACAGGATGTTCTTCTAATTCCCTAGTATTCCTTCTTCTTGAATTGTTGCAATGATTGAATAGCTCAAGTGTGTTTGAATATAGTGGCATTTCATTCTTCGATCAGAAATAAAATATACTAAAGTTTTGGAAAAGCCAAAAAGAATTTGCTTTGCAAGCTATCACATTTTTAAGACAAGGTTTTATTCAGCAAAGATCTGAACAATTGCAATTAGCCTTCAAACACTATTGTCTCCAGTACATGGCTTTCTACAGATATGCTCCACCTCTGTGCATCACTGGTTTCTTTTGTTTCGGCCTGCTGTGCTAATATATGTTGCTAAAATGTATAAATATTTGAGTAAAATACCTCTGGAGGCTCCTGAGTGTAAGGGGTGATAAGCTAGTCTAAGATCTGATCACAGATATCACAAGTTGATAATTTTGCTGGTGATAAAATTGTCCATTAAATATTTACATAGCAATGAATGTTTTTCACAAGACATCTTTTAGCTTTTCTTCAGAACATCAAATCCTCATTATGGAGAATGGATGTAATAGGTTAAATAATGTAAAATTCATAACAGGCTCACAAATGCCAGATTGACTTTATAATTTAGATTTATACACTTCTCTTTCTAGATTTTATAGAAAATTGAATTCTATAGGACTCCCTTTTCTTTTCCTAGTTTGTCTTACTTCAAAAAATATTAATTGAATCCCTACGTTGTGTCCTGAACTATGCACAGCATTAGAGAACTAATGGTAATCAATATAGCAGGTTTCTGTTCTCAGGCAGCTTATTGTCTAGTATGTAGTTCAGATATGTAAGGAAAGTAATTTTAATACAATTTGAGAAATGGCTTGAAATGGGGAGCTCAATATGCCATGGAAATACATGAAAGGGTTGAACATATTACTCCAGTTTGGCAGAATCACAAAAGACTTCCCAGGGAAATAATGTCTAAATAAAAAAAAACTTAAGGTTAAGTAGGACTGAGGTGGATAGAGGACAGTGACCGTGCTGGAAGATGAAGATCCTCTCTGCAGGAGGAGAGAAGAGCATATGCAAAGGACTGAAACATGACCATTGGACAAACGATAATAATTTGGTATTTTGCATAGTTCTGGGTTAACAAAGCAGAACTGAGTACACAGAAACACAAATGCAAATTTTCTGACTTGAATTTTCAATATTCCTCTCGGTAAACTAGAGCACTCAGGGCCAGAGCTACAGATAAACAAAATGGAGTATTAGATTTGGGGCTCTCCTAATGTTGCTTTTGAAATTACAACTATTTAGGTAGATTCTTTGAGTAAATTGTTCTAAAAGGTTAATATCTCCAAAAGGAAAAAAAAACTATGAATTCATTAACTTCCATTTGTCTCATATCAAAGATTAAAATCCCATTATTTGCATTGGTCATTTTCAGGTTAACCCACGTGTTCAGTGGGAGTGGTCGGACATTCAGGAAAGAGGGAAATAGAAGAAAAGTAATATTTAAGTGCCTACTACATGCCAGTGTGTTTTATATAGGCAGTCTTATTTAATTTCAATGAGAAAGGTTTTATTATTCATATTAATGTATGAGGATACTGAAGCTTTTGAAGTTTAAATTACTTTTTTAATTAAAAACATAAAATTTGTTATACAATATGTTAATATATTAATACATTGGAGAACCAATGACAGATTTGTGCAGCTAAGTTAGCCCATTTGTTGTACAATTTTCACAATAAACCATGTATTTGAAGTTCTTAGGATGGAGTCATTGATTAGGAAGTTTGTCGTTCACATCCGTACATTTTAGATTCAAGCTTGCACATGGCTACAGTATGAAATTGTACCAGTGAGTACACGACCCCAGCCTTCACGTGCTACACTTAATAAAAGGTCACCCCCTGTGCATGGATGTGTATTTATTTGACACATGCTCTCTACAAATCAAACTGCCAATTGTAAAACAAATGACCACACAGCCCATGAGCTCATGACATCATACCATACAATGGACTATGCTCTTATTGAAAATCATTGTACATGTGTAACGTTTGTGTTTATGACAGAGATAAGATGTTATAAGGTACTTTTTACCCAAATGACTAGCAAGTTGATCGAACACCATTTATTAGATATTTTATCCTTTTCTCTATCTGGCTTGAGAGTTCAATATGATTATACAGTAGGTTCTGTATATGGTTCTATTTCATGCACTATTATTTTTTACTGATCTGCTTGTTCTGTTACATATCTTTAAATTATTAATTTTAATACCCTTATTTTTCAAATTTTCCTTAGTTATTCTACTATGATTACTCTTCAAAATATATATTATAATCATTTGTCAAATTTTATCCACAAAAATTTATATACAAATTTTGACTACATTTATAAGAAAAATTTAAGTTGTTTAACTTTGGCGAAATAAAAAATTATATAGCAGGCATGGCCCTCTTGATTACAGAATTCCCTGTACAATATACTACTTAGCCAAGAAAAAAGTGGTTTGAATTGTTGAACTATGGTCCCTAAGTAAGATAAAATAATTGAGTAAATAATTAGACCTTCACTCCTTTGACTGATTTCAATGAAAGATGAATCTTCCTTTTCTGATGGAAGAAACTTGTGGAAAGTTAGCCTTCCTCTGATGAGTGTTTTTTCCTTACATGCTTCATGTTAAGGAGAGGTCTTTTGAAGGAAATAAGAGCATAGACTAGGAAGAATTAGAATAGTACTGTAGAAATTTATTGCCATGCAAGTCGATACATTTTAGTGAGGTTTTGTTTATACAGACAGTGTCTTTAAATACTGTTTTGCAATTTT
>NW_012148186.1:604449-617522 GCF_000956105.1 Propithecus coquereli
AAATATATCTTGCTTTAATTTTATAGGTGATTACTCGGGAGGTTAAATAAAATTTTAAAGTACATTATTCCATTATCAGAATCAAGTGTTAATTGGTATCTATTGAAACTTGCTTTTTTTGACAATAAATTTCACATTTTAAGTTCTAAAATTTTTGCCTTTGCATCAAATGCTATTACCATATGTGTACATATTTTGAAATTTTAACTAATTTCCACATACCATAAAATATAATTACTTCATATTTCTGACTCTAAAATAAATTACTGTAACACATTATTCAGTGACAAAAAATCAAGAAGTTGGAAGAAAATGAAATATTAGAAGACAAGTGTATGGTCTATCTTAATCTAATTAACTATGTTGTATTTTTAGTTATTTTAGGATATATTGTTAATATCAATTTCATATTGACTTTACATTCTCCTTTTGAATTTTTCACTTCTTTCTCTCTTTTTTCTTTCCTTCTCATCTTCCTTTGTCCCCTCTTTTTTTTCCTTCTCCCCTTTCTTTCCTCCTGACACATCTTTTATTTTTTCCACTTTCACCTCATCTTCTTCCCCCGTACTCTCATGTGCAATCTGGGGCTACCCGCATGGGCATCTGGCTGCTATATGACTATTTCTTAAATAAACCTATACTCAGAGGTAGCAATATTTCAAACTTAAGCTTTTGCTGTAACCGCGAAGCTTAATACTAGACTCCCTAGTGCAGAGCAGCTGCATAAGTGTTGGGAGGGGACTGGAAAGCTGTTGCGTCATTCGTGTGTCATCTCAGGAGACAACACGACATCGTGAGATAAAAAACACCATGGCAGCAGTGACAGGCTTGAATGATGTTCCTGACTTTGCCGGGAAAGTTCCACTGGGACAGCAACAAGAATTTCTTATACACACCACTGAATCTCTAACACCTACCCCAATCCTACCACAATCATAAAGTTAAAATTTATAAGGTATAGCCTAAAATAAAGGAAGGACCAATACAACCAACAACACTCAAATTATTTCATGTGATAATTTGTTTTTCTGAAATTAAATCAAAATAGATATGAAAGTATTGTTCTGCTTTAAGTTCTTTTATGTGTTCCCTACGCTAATTCAACTATTCCTCTACTCTCTTTCTTCAAGCTCTGTGACACATTCATTCCCACAGAACAGCATAGCCTTCGTGTGATGAGGATGTATTATTTATATGCTGAGTCCACCTCTGTTCTTTTCTCGTCAGCCAGGGACAATTGAACTAATACTGCACTGCTGCTTTCATGAGGTCAAATCATTGTTTTAATCTATTGAAAAACTGAAGAAACTAAAGTTTTATTTTACGGAAATGTTTTTTAGTTGCAAATTTACTTTGCAAAAAAGAAATCATGTGTTATAACAGAAAAAATAATTCAACAACAATGTACACGAGGTTATTGTTCTTATCTTGACGTTAAAACATATCATCCTAATGGCAGCACAATAATGTTCAATAGTGTCACTTTAGGTGATAACTGACAACTACAAAATTGTAAATATGTATGCAAATCCAGGAATTGAAATCATAATCCAAAATATGATTACATTAGCTTTTATCATTAAAATAAAAAAACACATAAAATGTGAAATTCTCATAGAGCATCCCTGTACCATGAAATTGCATCCTCTAAAGGCAGTTTGAGAAACAGTGAACTACACCATGCTGAGGATTAAAGGAGTGAGAGGCACAAATGATTTTGATGTGGGAATAATCTAGATATAGGCAGGCTAGAGCTGAGATGTCAATGAACTGGACATCTGCTAGAAGTCTCATTTTGTTGAAAATTTCATTTCTCAGTTAGTTGATGAAGCAATGACTGAGAATGTTTCTCTGTACTTAACTTTGACCAAAAAGATAGAACTGGTTCATGAAATTCAAGTGACAGGAACCTTGGGAAAAAGTCAACTTGTCATCTTAGCGCTTGAAATAGCCAAGAAAGGAAACACTCAGCACAGTCTAACAGATACCTTGGACTTAGAAAAGCAGATTTCAAAAATTTTAGAGAGTAAATCTGAGTGATTTCATAACCTTAGTCTTTTAAAAGAATTGGAAGTCTTGAAAAGACAATTCTGATAAGAAAATTATAAAAGGCTTCAATGAGATAGAAACAAAAGGGGAAAGTATATAAAAGAAATTAGCGTAACTACATACATTTTCCTGCACTATAATAGTGGGACAGGGAAAGGATTCCTGTACTTTGAAGATCTTTTATATGGAAACAAGATGTCTGGTTGTTTACACAGATGATGTTAAGAAAAGCGTTTGTTTATCCATTTTCTTGCTTGATGAGAAAACTGAGGTGCAAAGAGATTAAGGAGAGACCAGAAATATACAGTCCATCATATATTTATTAAAATAATGAAAGATGATAAAAATGTCTATCAGCCATGTGCAAGGCACTTTTTAAAAAAGAGAAATGGTTAATTTCAGTACTTGAAGCTGATCATTTCATATTAACCAAAAATATTTAAGCGTAAGTAGTTAGTCCTCATTTTCTCTATGATGAAAATTTATCTTTATGCAAGTAAACATAAGCCAAATTTGAATAAAAGATAACTAGATGTCTGTACCTATAATAAGAGGCAAATTTAAGTGTCCATGAATAAATTATATTCTATATAAGCAAAAATATATCCATCAATATGCTTGTCCTGCCTCTGTCCCCTTCTCAGCAACAGGAACCTAACAATCATCCCCAGCCCACCTGCTAGTCACTAATCTGATACTATCTCTTAAGAATTTAAGCTAAAAGATTCAGAAGGAGTACCTAGTCAGACGAAGGTAAGCAGTAGAAGTGAAGAGTCGTCCTAAATTAGGCTAGGGTCAGCATTATGACAAGTGCAAGCTATTTGCACACTGATGTTATGGAGGAGCAAAGACCATGAGTAGCCAAAGAATACAAGTACTGCAAGAGCAGAAAGACCATGAGGCATGCCTACAGTGAAGGCATGGATGAGAGACCAGATAGCCCAGGATGGACACGGAGGAGCCTCAGATACTGACTTTCCAGTTCCAGGCCTCATGTGCCACCATGTAAAGTGGATACTTTCTGGGCTGTCTGCACTTCACCTCTAGTCTTGAAATCCCACCCTGCCTCCCATCATCCACATGATAACAGAAAGGTCATGTTCACACAGTATTATTACACTTCCCGACAATATTGGTTAATCCAGACATTGAAATCTTACCTAAGTGAAACAAATATCTTTTCTGCATGGAATATGGAATAAGAGATTTCAGCCTAAAGTGGGCCACTTTCTGAAATAGAGAGGTTATAAATTTTAAAGTTTATTGATATTGGCCATTGTATATGATTTGAACTAGGAAACATATAAATTTTATCTGCAAAAATAAATGAATAAAGGTTGAAAAAAGGAGAGAGACAACAGATAGAGAAAACTTGCTGGGTTCCCTGCAAGTGGACTGATACATGGTTGATTTTTGAAATATAATTGCATTCCTGCTTTTGGGTTCCACAAGGCAACTCCTATTCCTCATATAATTACAGCATCAATGTAAGCAGTATCTGGATAATCATGGTGACTAGAAAGAGTATTAGAAAATGAGTGGTATAGAGGTCAATATTTTTCTGATTCTCATGTAAAATTTAAATGCACATACCAAAAATACACATCATCAAACATTCCATTATTTCCCAGCAAAATTCTCAGACATATAATTAGACAGCTGGATCATGAACACCTAGAAAAGGAAGAGGCAATCACCAATAGCCACTTTAAGTTCACTAAGAATAAATTATACCAAATTAATTAAATTATATAGACAGTGAATCTGCATTTCAATGAGGCATTTAATGCAGTGTTCTGTTGTCTTTGTGAACAAAATATTAATAGATATAGAGAGAATTTTTGCAAATTTTGTGGATATGTATTAGTTGAACAATTATTCTCAAACAATGATAATTATATGGTCCATTTTTAACCTGTTATGAGCCTTATTCACAATTTTAGTAAAAATAGATATAGGCATAGAAAAGATGTATATCAATTTGGAGAGGTAGTCAAATATTAGATGACAGACAGAATCGTGATTGAAAAATCAATTATTTTACTATGAACATTGAAACAGTGGATAAATTTAGCCAAAGATGGGGGAAAAAACAGTGTTTCAAATTGAGCAAGAAGGAATTCTAGAAGATAAATCCAACACTTCAATTTAAAAGTCAACCTTATACACGTAAGATGGCAGAGATTGTGAACAGGAAAAAAATATCCATGTCCTTTGAGAAATGGGACTATACCTTGTAGTTCCATATTAACTGTTGTAACATAATTCCTGGCACAAGACAAATGCTTAAGTGAGGCAATTTTTTAAATAAGATGTTTAATATGATCCAACAAATATATATTGCATTTTCATAGGATAGTGTTTAGCAAGGGAGTCAACAATACCCTTGTACCTTTCATTGATAAGGTACATTGGAGTACTGCATCTGCTTTGGAACCATATATTAATTAAGTGGAACACTGATAGATTAAAGTGGTTCTAGAATAAGCCAAATATTGAAATCACAGGACTCATATATTAGTCAAGGTTCTCCGGAGAAACAGAACCAATAAGATGTGTGATGAGTGTGTGTGTTTCTGTGTGTGTATGGAGGGAGAGAGAGAAAGAGAGAGAGAGACACAGAGAGAGAGAGAAAGGGAGACAGAGAGAAATTTTAAAGAATTAGCTCACATCATTATGCAGACTGGAGATCCAGGAAAGAGTTGATGTTGAAGTTCAAGTCCAAAGGCAGTCAGTCTTCTGGCAGAATTCCTTCTTCCTTGGGAAGGATCAGTCTTTTTCCTAAGGCCTTCAGCTGATTGAATAAGGCCCTCCCTTATTCGCTCTACTCATAGTTTACTAATTTAAAGGTTAACAACATCTAAAAAGTACTTTCACAGAAACATAGAGTAATGTTTGACCTAATAGCTGATACATAAAATTAGCCATCACAACTTCATTGTCATATGAGAAATAGTTAAGGGGGGAAGGAAGATTTAACTTGGAAAAGAGAAAGTTAGGGTATCTGTTTTAAAATGTTTCAAATTTCAAAATAAAAGGTAAGATTTAGCCACTATAATTCTAAATCTATCTAAAGATGCAAAGTAAAAATTACAAATGAATCTAGAGATGAACAGTTTTAACATTTAAACTATACTATCTGGTTAAGAAATAGGATGTACATTTAGAAAGAAATATGTGACAAGGTCTCAATCTACAACGAAATTTATAGTTTAATTGCAAAGACAAAAATATACATATAAAGTGAAACTAATTCACTCATTGAACAAATATGTGTTAATTACCTACCTTGTACCAGGCACTTTTCTATACATTAGTGTCTTAATCCATTTACTAAGATTGGATTTACTAATCCATTTACTAAGATAATTTATAAAGAAAAAAGCTTTATTTGGCTCATGATTCTGTTGGCTAGAAGACGGGGCACTTGGTGAAAGCCCGAGGCGGCTGCCGCTCACGGCACAAGGTAAAAGGGAGCTGCATGTACAGAGATCACACGGAGAGAGAAGAAGCAAGAGAGGAAGGTAGGAAGGTGCCAGGCTCTTTTTAACAACCAACTCTCACAGAAACTAATAGAGCAAGAGCTCACTTATTACCAAAAGGACTACACCAAGCCATTCCTGAGGTATCTATTCCCATGATACAAACGCCTCCCATTAGGCCCCCACCTCTAACATTGGGGATCAAATTTCAACATGAAGCTTGGAGCGCTCAAACAAAACCATGTCCAAACCATAGCAATTCGTGATACAACAGCAAACAGCAAAATTCCTCTGCCCTCAGAAGCTTGTATTCTAATGGAAAGTTACAGAAAACAAATAAAATATATAGTTGTAACAGATAGTATGTTAAAAGTGATAACTGATAATGACATGAGGGAGTCTGACCCCTGGCTAAAAATGTATGCATGACTTTTCAAGCCCAACCACAGGTAAAGACAAAGGCTTTACCTGCAAGGCCTTGAGTGGGAAAGCTGCTGTCCCCACATCAGACTTGGCACAGCCAGTGCATGTGCTGCCTCTAAAGGAAGTTCCAGTCCAGGTCTCAGGCCCCCTGGGCAGCCCCACTTTTATGCATAACCAAATTTCTATCCCAAAAACCTTCATTGTAAGGCCTTCTTCCTTGGGGCCTTCAGGAGAGGCTTTCTCCAGGCTTCTTTGTCTAAAACTCCTTATCGGGGGCAGGGATGAGGGATCTCTAAGACACCACTCTCCACGCTGACTCAGATGCTCCTCCACTTACAATGGGGCTGCCTCCTGATAACCCCAACATAAGTTGAAAATTTTATAACACAAAAATTTCCTAAGTGGAAAATGCGTTTAATACTCCAGTAAACCCCTGCAAGTCAAAAAAATCATAAGTCAAACTGTCAAAATTGGGGATCGCCTATATTCAACGCTTTTCCACTCCTAGTTCTTTCCCCTCTTGTGCCCTTCAGCCCAGGCCCAGGCCCATACAACTGCAGGAACTTTTTCCAGTCTTCCTCAGCAGTGAGACAGCCTTCACGTCTGCACTCATCCACCTGACCCTCAACCAGGGTGCCCTTCCATGGGAGAAAACGGAATGAAGGGGGGTGTGGCAAGGGTCCGTGCCTTCTCTGATTTAGCCTCTCTCTTATACTACAGCAATAGGTGATAAAAGGTTTGTTACTTTCATTCTGGTTTGTTGTGCTGGTTGACCACCCTGAAACCTGGCAGTTCTGCTCTTTCCAGCTCAGCAGAGATGGGACAGAGAGAAAATAAAGCAAGAAAGGAAGATAGGGACAGAGAAGGTGGGATCATAAGGTGATCAGAGACCTGAGAAGGTGATACCTGAGCCAACACCTGAAGGAGGTGAAGGAGAGGGGCTTGGGGATGAGGGAAAGAGCATTGCCGGTGAGGGAACAGCAAAGACAAAGGCCCTGAGGATACAGAACCTCCTAGGCACTGACCACATGTTCAATATCCAACAAACGGAATAGAAGAGGCCTGGTTTCCACAGTTCTTCCAGTCTAGATAGGGAAAAACATAGTGAGAAGACTGCAAGAATTATTGTGACAGAAGAAATGTAAGTATGCTTTGGAAGCCCAACAATCAGAGTGGGTATGACATAACTAATCAGAAACAAGAGTAAGAAACAAGAAGAGGGGTCAGAAAAGATTCCCTGATGCAAAAAAAAAAAAAAATGAGTTATCAGATAGGGAAGTTGTGCTGCCCATCTCTAGGAGACCCCACTCACTTCACAGTCTTGGAGTCGTGCAGTGAGCAGCTATGAGGTCCTATGGGACAGTCCTGAAATCAGGAGCTAACAAGAACATGCTGGCTTTAGAGAATCAAAAACGTCAGTAGAACCAGAGTGTAGAGTGTGACTCGAGGAGTGTGAAAGTGGTATCAAAAGGGAAGCACAGATTTATGCAATTTTTTTAAGTCTAATAGTATTTTAAACAAAGGATTAATATGACAAAAACTAAACTGTTGTGATGTAAGTCATTGTGGGACAGTAAGAAAAACCAGTTATTAGGCTATGGTGAGCAATGTATTTTCTTGTCTTGGACTAGGGTCTTCTTGAAAATAGGGTTGAGAAACAGCAAATAAAGAGAGGTAGAAGCAAAAAGGGCTGGGGGTTAATGGAATGTGGATGAGAATGAGAGCAGGTAAAGATAATCCTTGTGTCTTGATTTTGACACCTGGTGGTGCTGTTCCAAAGACAGGGAACAGAAGAGGACAACTGGATGTTGTACGCGAGATGATGTGAAGTGTCTGCAGCAGATTCAAGTAGAAAATAAATAGGATACAATGTTATGACATTGCACAAAAGAAGAGTTCCCTGGTCAGATATATCTCAGAAATGCTACCTATTCTATCCTACTCTTGAAGATCCATTTAGTCATTTATTCATTAAACCTGTATTTTATAGTTTCTATTTTGTGCCATAAACTACCATATATTACTCTGGAATATAGAAGTGAATATTCAAGGAACTTATAATCTATGGGGAATAAATGGACTAAACAAATAATTATTTAAATTATAAATGGGATAATATTGCAAATGAGTAGAATCAAGTGCTTTGAATGCGTAAAACAAGGGGCCAAACCTAGACTTAAATGCTCCCAAGTTATTCTCCTATTAGTGTATTTAAATCCTACTATAGTGAAACCTATCAAATTATTTAAGTTAGACTTTCCAAGGGTTATCAGATTTTTTTAAAGCCTGGGAGTCTTTTTATTTCCTCCACAAAATATCTCTTACTTTTAAAGAATAAACCTTGGAATGTAGTTTGGAAAACCCTCAGGAAGGAGACAAGGGAAAGTTTAATAAGGAGTTGAGTCTTCATTGTCAGCATGTAGCTGTCCCCTTCTGCAAAGAAAGAGCAGTAGGATCAAAGGTGTGGATGCAGGACATGCAGGGAGCACCGGAAGGAACGCAGCCCGGTTAGAGAAGAGACAGACTGGAGCAAAAGCAATTCTGGTGAAACTGGGCACTAAAAGAGACCACAGGAGTTACTTGGACTGAGTCACTTGACCACCCGCATTTCCTCCCTTTCCTATTTCACACACTAAAAATGATGATATTCATTTTTCTCTTTTCTTCCTATTCTAGAGACAGAGCAAGGCTGTCATAGCTGTGTTTAATGAATGAAAGAATGAATGAACTCTGATCTCTTTGGTATGTGTAATGAATAAAATATTATTTGTATTAATAATGAAATACAGTTATTTAACATTTAACTGCCACAGATTGAGATTTCATTTCTGATGTCTGGAACTGTGCTTTGAGTCATCAAAAGGCTTTAAATCAGTTGGATGTTCGGGCTGGATACATTTATATATTTTTTTTCTTTTTTGATACGATTGTGAGTCAGGGATATTGGAACTAGAAATATGCCCCAGGAGGACACAGGATTTAGTGTGCCCTCCCAAATCCTCTTCCTCTCCCTGCTGCCCTTGTCCTCCCAAATACTTTCTACTAAATCCTTGGTCAAAATTTTTACACGACTATGTGGAAACAATTTTAGATACTGAGAATTCATGGATTGATTAAATAAACTCAAATAGATTGCTGCAATTAGATAATATGCAATGATTAAAAATAAATATTGCATTTAATAGTGTAGGAAGACTTCCAAATATGTTGTTAGCTAAAAGAACGAATTTGGTTTAAGCTCCCATTTTTTTGGTAAAAAAATCTGCAACCATGTAGCTGTAAAGAGTGTTGTTATCTGGATTGTTTAAAAAAAGGGTTTTTTTCCAATTTTTCATTTTATATATATTTTCAATTATATATATTTTCAAATGTTTCTGTTAATTATTTTAATAAAATTATTGAGAAGTTATATTAAATGTTTCAAAGGCATTTTGGATTAACATATTTTGAGGTGATATGTATGCATTTTTATTATATTAATATCTGCATTGGGTTTATGAGCAAGTTTGAGTTTTCATTTTTTAGCTTTCTATTTGTAAAAGCTTTTTTGACATTCGGTAAATAGTTTATGTAATACTCCTTCAATGATTGCCTACCCAAATACCCTACTCTCCCTACTTCTTCCACTACTCAGTAGCAAAGGAGAAACAGCTGTGACAACCACTAGCTAAGTTTCAGTGGTTCTGGTAAGGACGTTCCCCAAGAGTTATCACTTAGAGGCTGCACATTTTGAAAGGAATGGCCTTAGTGAAGAATCCTGGTGACATGCCCTGAAAAGTGAAGGCCAGTATATATGTGAATATCAGGCATTTTACACAAGCTCTTGAAAAGAGGATCAAAGAATAGAGCCCTTTTTTATGACTAATGCTGTCTTTTTTGCCAAACTATATTTTGTTCTATATAAAATAATTTCTGCATGAAAAAATGTGACATTAAAGTGCCAAACTAATTTCCATGGGAAATTATGAAACTTTATAGTAACATTCCAAAAATGTTTAATAAACACTGTCTATATAAGAAAGAGAGAGAGAGAGAGAGAGAGAGAGGGAGAGAGTTATGTACATGATAGGGGATGAAGTGAAGGATTAAATTAGGAATAAAATTATTTCTGCTTTAAAAGTGTTTACAAAATAAAAAGAGAGACAATCAATATCAATCAATGCGAAGCGGAATAAACTATTTTCCTTTGAGGATTTACGGGCTTTCAGTGACAGAAAAGAAAGAAAAACATATTCCAAGTTAATCAAGTCCAAAAGCATGAGGCTGTGTAAAAGTATGTGGTGCACTGAGAAAATGGCTAAAAGTTAAGCTTAAGGGAAGAATAGCATTCTGAGGTAGTCTGAGCAAGCAGACTGAGATTAGTTATAGCAGCCTATGAAGGCCATTTTAGGTAATTTTCACTGTGTTCTGTAGGCTATAGGCAGTCGTTAAGTTTTTTTCAAAATTAAAAAAGTGATATGGACCTGGCACAATGGCTTATGCCTATAACCGCAGCATTTTGGGAGGCCAAGGCCGGAGGATCACTTGAGACCAGGAGTTCGAGATCAGCCTGGGCAACATAGGAGACCTTGTCTCTACAAAAAATAAAAAAAAAAAAAATAGCTGACCTGAGCATGTGGGCACAGAGTGCCTGTAGTCCCAGCTACCCAGGAGGCTGAGGTGGGAGGATCACTTGAGCCGAGGAACTTGAGGTTGCAGCGAGCTATGACCTGGGGCCACTGTACTCTAGGCTTGGCAATAGCAAGACATTGTCTCTAAAAAAAAAAAACAAAAAAAAAAACTGATGTGCAATCTTACCTACATTCTAAGAACCTAATTCTGGACCCAGTGTAAAAGGTAGAGTAGCATATTTAAAAGCTGAAGACAGAGATACTGATTAGAAAACTACAGTATTCTGAGTGAGAGATAATGTCACTGCCTGTTCTACAGGAGGAACAATGAAAATAAATGATAAACCGATGAAGCACCACCACGCAGGCAGAACCAATAGAATTTAGCGATTTAACAGTGGCAGGGATGAGGACAATGAAAGACGTAAAGGTAACTGAGCTTCCTTTTATGAGTGACTGGAAAAATGAAATGCCAATACTTTGAGATACCATGAAAATTCTTGGGGATTAGGATTAGAATTTCAGGGAAGATATGTAAAGTTGCCAATTATTCCTCAGAAGCCAGAGGAAGATATTTCCGAGGGAGAAAAAGAGGTTAAACAATAAAAAGACCTAGATCAAAAATACAGAGAAAGATTACATATGTGACTGTTAATCAAAGGAAGCAGAAACAGTGATTTACACGGGGTGAGAAGAAAGATAGTAAGGTCAATGGCGAAACTGAAAAGGATCCACTTTAAAATCAAGAATAACAAAATGTAACTTTTTTTACCTCTTTGATCTGAATATGAGAAATAGAATAAAACTAACTAAAGAACAATGTCAGGGAATCAATGGAACAGGTTAAAGAATGAAGAGTGGTCAATAATTGCCAAATACAGTAGAAAACTTGGAGGAAATGAGGACTAAAGAGGATGACTAGAAATAGCAAACAACACGTTACTGATAAGCTCTGAAACGGTAGTTTCAATAAGATATGGAAACGGAAGCCACAAAGAAATTCTCATTTATTTGATTTTATTTATTTCATTTCCTTCCCAATATGATTTTCAGGAAAAAAGAAACATTTTAATGGGTGGTAAAGAAATGGAGACAGCAGTATAAAATAGTCTTTCAAAAAATTTAGTAAAGTTGAGAAGAGATATGAGGTGGTATTTGGTAGGAAAGCAGGACCTGGGGAAGAGGTTTTGTTTTATTTTGTTTATATTTGAAATATGAGTGTTTGCTGACTTTAAAAAATCTGGCGAATATAAAGAAAGATATAAATTGAGTAATAAATTATGGGACTAGAAGTATGGAACTGAGAACAATAATGAATCCAATCAAGATAAAGAATGAATTCAATTAAGGATAGAAGGACTAGCCTTGGAAACCAAGAGCACTTTCTCTTTAAAGACAGGACAAATTGAGTAGAAGTCAAGACACAAATCAGTTTAGTGTAAAGGAAGAAAGTTGAAGGTACTATGTTGACCTGTTTCTTTACTTCCAAAGCACAGAGCAACAATATGGATTAAGGTAATATATAGATTTAATAATTTTATATCCTATGAGTGGTTCACAGAAGAATTTCAAAACCTCAGAAGGCTTCGGGTGGAATGTTACCTGACATAGCTGGGCAGATAAGGGTGCAACTCACAGACCCAGAGGATAGATGGATCCCAGGGAGAACAATCACTGCCACTGCAACCAGGTTTCCTTAAAAATACCTTTTCATTAAAATAATAAAGTGAATCTATTTAGTGTCTGAAAAATTCAGCTTCTATCTATGGTTTATCGAATTGCACAACATCATACCACGACTTTTATGTAAACCTACTTTCACACCTTAACTGCTTTAGAAAAAGGGGCCATCAGTGATATGAGCAGCTCTGGAAAATGTCACAGTCTTTCTGCTGAGAATAGGACACAACTGGCTAGATGGAGGTCATACTGCTTGGATGCAAAATCCAGCTCAGACACTTGGGATCTGACCATAAGAAAGTTATTTAACCTTTTGTGCCTCTTTATCTCCAACAAAATCTATCTGATAGGTTTGTCGTAAGGATTGAATAGTTAGTGTCTAATAAAAATTCATAACGTTAGTCACCATTGTTCTCCCCGTCCAGCTGTCTTTCTTCTTCTCCACCTGGTCTCCTCCTCCTTCTCCTCCTTCTGTCTTTCCTTCCTTCTCCTCCTTCTCCATCTTCTCCTTCTTTTCCTCTCCCCCTCCCCATCCCTCCACTACTCCTTTCTCTTCTTCCTCTCCTTCTTCCTCCTCCTACTTCTCGTGCTCCTCTTCATCATCATCTTCGTCTTCTTCTTCTTCTTCCTTCTACTTTACTATCATTATTATTTAATTCCTTCAAATGTGTTAAACACTATGTGCTAGATACTCTACTGCTCTACTATGCCCAAGACTTACACAGACGAACAAAATACACATGATTTCTGAGCTCTTTGAATTTACAAACTAGTTCAGCAGACAAATATGGAACAAACAAAATATAAATGAATATATGGTTACAAATTT
>NW_012148186.1:620017-622353 GCF_000956105.1 Propithecus coquereli
GTAATTACAGTTCATAGCTTTAAGCAATTTCTATGCACTTGAAAATTTCACTATGAGAAATTAAGTTGACGAGAGTTACTTTGGACTTTGTCTATTTTAAACAATGCAAAGGCAATATTTTTTTTTACTTTTGCTAAGTGGTATGAGAAACAAAAAGTCTAAAACATTTAAAAGACTAAAACTCTTTTCTTTTGGACCTGATATAGAGCATATAAAATCAGAAAGGACAAACAGATTTTCAGGGAAGCAAAACTAGATTCAGGATTACAACATTTCTATATTTAAATTTAGTCCACAGTGATATTACACACATACTGACTTCTCATTGAGGTGAACATCAATAAATTGACTGACCTGAGAGATAAATATTGATTTGAGAAAGCCTGAGGTCTACATTCATATCAAACAGTTCTTCTTGATATTTCCTAGGATGCAAAGTCAATAAATGAATTGTTATGTTTATATTCTGAATAATTTCCCAAGTCTGCAGGAAAGTTAGGTTTTTCACTTCATTATGAAAGGTGCTGACCAATTTACATTTATATTCATTCTGTGGATGCTTACTAAAATGTTCAAATAGGGTATCTGTCATATTTGTTGCTCTAACATTTGATTTACTTTAAAAACACTAAATATTATTTAATTCAGTGTTATATTCTTATATTCAACATCTTCCCATTTACTAAATTTGTTTTTGGATGTCACCATTATACTCAGGCTACATGTGAGGCCAGCATACATGGTTATTGTAATTAGCCCAGAAAAAAATAAAAATTTAGTTACTGAATGAAGAGTTCTTATTGTTTATTGATAACTAAAATAAATACACAGATGTTTCCATGAATTATTTTTAACTTAAGTGAACAAAGGCTCTGGTGATCCATACATAACACAAGACTCCTTTCTCCACTAGGGATATTGCATCATCCTCCTTATCACCTAGGTTTCTTGGCTTCAGTCTAGTCTAAAGAGGCTGACAGCAGCCCTTGGTACATGCTCTTGAGCTTTTAGCAGTCATCAAGCCATCTGCTTAAGAATAAATTCAGAGTCCTGATGATGATAGTCTCAATTTCTAAACCAAGAATTCATTACTATCAATGGTGACTTAGTATAGATAGTTAACCTAATGTGCATTTTGAATACTGCCTCAAAATATTGTTATCCTTTTGTTTCCACACTAAGTCTTGATTCCAAGGAAGGCAACAGGTATGGTTCTTTATTTCTCAACCTCCTAGGAGAATACGATGGTGTAATTGAGGATAAATGAAGCTCTAATAAATATAGCACATCTTTCTTGAGTATCATTTTTACCAGGTAGCAGGTATATCAGTTTGCTAGGGCTACCATGGCAAAGTAGCACAGACAAGGTGGTACAATAGAAAGTTACTTCCTCACAGATCTCAAGCTGGAAGTCTCAGATGAAGATGTTGGCAGGGTTAGTTTCTTCTGAGGGCCTCTATTCTTGGCTTGGAGGTAGGTGCCTTTCTCCAGAATCTTCACACGGTCATCTCTCTGTATGTCTGTCTGTGTCCTATCTCCCCACCTTATAAAGACACCACTCAGATTGGATTAGGGCCCACTCCAAAGATTGGTTAGCCTTAATTACCTTTTAAAGACCCTGGCTCCAAATATTCTAAGTCACATTCTGAGGTCCTGGGGATTAGTACTTCCACATGCAAATTGGGGAGGGAAGGAGAAAAATGAAGCCTGTAATAGGATGTAAGGAAAATAATGTTTTTTTATTTAAAATTAACATGAAAATATTATGGATAGAATAAAAAATGTCTATGATTTAAAGATAAACAAATGACTCTAGAAAATATTTGTCTATATTACACTTCTGCAGACCATGCTTCTATAGCTTCAGGGTATAGTGTCCTTTTCTCTGGGTATATTTCAATGTAGCACTGGTAGTAGAAAAATAATGATATTAAATAATGAGTTTTAAAATGTAAAATTCTCCGTTCAAATTCTGACTTTACCATGTGCCCACCTCATATTGTGCCAAACTATTTGTGATTTCTAAGCCTCAGATTTTCCTCTTACAAATATGAATAATAATAATGTCTAGTTCATAGAAATGGTATGATTAAATGAGATATTATTAAAATAATGAATATAGTTAAATACTTTTATAAACACTACATTTCCTCTCAAGAGGACTTCTCTATCTAGATTTGAAAATAAAATCTTGAAGTACGACCTTGATCTAAAAAGACATCAAGAGGGAATTTGATAAGATAGTAAAAATTGTTGTCATATGGGAACTTTTAAAGATGCTTGTTTCAAGTCTATTTCATTATACGGTTGTTAAATATTATAAAAAGATATTTAAA
>NW_012148186.1:622403-623490 GCF_000956105.1 Propithecus coquereli
CCCAGCCAAAAAAAATGCAAAATTTTGAAAGCATAAATATTACTTAATCTTCCAAAAACTGTAATCCAGAATTTTTTTTTCTAGTCAATTCAACCAGTTATTATTTTAAGTTCATTACTACATTATGTATTACTATAATAATGCATCTATCAGAATTTCTGTGATCTAAAACAAAAATCTTTGCCTAAAATCTAAGATTATTTCCATGAGAAAACAAACTAATCAACTAAAATATAGTAAATTTCATTTAAAAAGTTAGAGCACCCCTTTAAATTAACCTTACATGTTTTAACTAAATTTAATCAAACAAGTTTGTGTTAGAAGATACAATTTGAAGTTACATTAGCCAAATATATAAACTTAAGAAGAAAAAGAGTTTCAATGAGAATAAAAAGATAACTAATTATAGTTAATTTGTATAAAATATGTCATGTAGATATTGCTATAATGTCTGAAATGTCAGGGAAAGGATCTTAGCTCTTCTTGCTAATATATTATGGGAAGGTTAATTATAATTAGGCTACAAGCCCGGTGCAGACATCAATGCTAAATCACTCAAAGAGAAGAGTTATCATAAAACTAGGGTGAGATTATACTAGTTTGAGAATTAGAGGTGAAGCAGGAACAGTAAAAGAAGTAAGCTCGGGCTAAACTAGTGGCCAAAATCAATAAATAGGATGTGAGTCAGATAGTTGAGTCAAGAGGGTTTATTTCCTTTTACTTCAATCCCATTGCCAAAAGGCAAGAGGTGAGAGAAGTAAGACAATTGCCATGTTTCAGTGTTACAGGTTAGAGCAGAAAAAAGAAGAGAAATATTAGAACCTGACTCTACTTGGTGGGTGTATTCACTGCCTTGTGACTTGAAATATGAAAGGAAATGCCATATCCATTGACCTCACTTGAAGGCTTTGACAGCTATGATACTGATATATCAAGTATATAAGATCTCTTGGGAGTGATTTTGCATTTATAAACCTTTTATTTTAGTTTTCTAGCAGCTAATGTAATTTCACAGAAAAGAGTGCAATGGCAAGATTTTGGTAGGTATGTTACAGCTAACAATTGAACTGAGGCCACTATCCATAGC
>NW_012148186.1:627156-666540 GCF_000956105.1 Propithecus coquereli
TTCTGAAACTGAGGCTTTCAGGATATATTAAATAGCGCCAGCACAAACAAAGGAAATCCTGCACCTATTCCTTCTCTCCTTTCTATTCTCTTGCAGTTTAAACTTAATAAGAATTATGTGTTTCTGGGAGAAATATAATTATATTTGCAAATATAACCAACAAGTTTGATTGCCTTCTCTTATCAAAATGGTACAACCCTGATTAGAAAGAAAGAGTAAAGTCTAACAGGGAAAAGATGACTATCACAGAACTGCAGCTCTGGAGAAATAATACAGATAAGGGATAACTTACAGTATTTTCCTAGCTCGCAATCCAATATGCTTTCCACAATAGCAAGGCACTTAATGAATCTGAACAACTAATTATACAGATCAAATATGTCTTTGATGGGCCTCAACATTCTGAAAAATCATTTTTAAAGTTGCTTAATTATTGTTCAGAAAAGCAATATACTGTCATGAGTTCTGAATCCTGACGACCATTTTTCAATATTTCTCTTTTTTTCTGATTACTTATACTATCTGCTTTACTTCAATATGCGTGAATATTTCTGAATCTTAAATTTAAAGAACATATACCAAATTCTGTGAATCTTTCCTGGGAAGAGATTAACAAAAAATAGGATATCAGTTTAATACAATTTGTCACTATTCACCTCAAATCCTCCCTAGTGGATTTCCATGAGGAAGCTGTCTTGCCACGTTTATACATTTTTTGTTTAATCTGCTCACCTAACCTTTTGAGAACTTAATTAGGTACTTCTAAAAATACTAGCATATACTTCATAGAAATTTAATTTTCCATTAAAAGTTACCAAAACAAATGGATAAGAGCTTGCACAGTTGTAAAAAAAGACAAAGTGAAGATGTCAGCTAAAGGGAGATAAAAGATGGAAAGAAAATTACTGTGTCATCAAAAAGATAATGAAGTTTAAAAGAAATAAAAAAATGAGACATTCTGTAGGACATATAAAACAGTTTGACTAGAGCCAATAAAAAAGATAGAAACTTTGGTGAAGGAAATGTCACTAATTAGATGTTGTTAAAGCTGAAATGAACATTTTATTTTATGCTTTTATAGGCTAACAAATAAAAGAAAGGTACTTAAACGAGCTATATCTGGCTTTTCCACAGATCAGGGTACAGATTGTATGACATTATCTCTACAGGAACATAACCTAATCATGTGGTGCTATGACACCATGAAGCAATGTGAAAATACATTTTGGAAAAGACCTTGAACTTGTGTGCCATATACAGAAGGAAGCAAATGCATTTTTGAATCCCTGGAAGGATAAAACTGCTAGTACATATGCCTTTGAAAATAATCTACGAAGAAACAAAAAAGAAATTTTATTCCAACCACAATAACCATAAAGTTAGTTTTATTTTCAGCAGAAGTTAAAAATAACAATTTTCTTTAATATATTATCCTATATTTTTAAAATATTATCTTATAACATCAAATATGTTCAATAACCATTAATGGTAAGATATTATTTGTCATAAGCAGTTCTACAAAGATGAATATATCGTCAGTATTTAGTGTAGTCAAGGATGTAGGAAAACAGGTACTCTGAAGCAGAGCTGATGGTGTGCAGAATATTAACACCTCTGTGGAGGACATGACACTATGAGTCAACATGTTAACTATTAAGTATCCTTTGACTCAACAATTCCATTCCTAGGAGATTATTCTAAGTAGAGATTGGAATAAGAATGTAAAGATAAAGTCACAGCAGCATTGTTTGTGTGTGTGTGTGCATGTGTGTGTATTTGTGTGTGTGTTGTCCCTGGGTGGTGAAATTTTACTTTATTTTTCCTTCTTCCTTTATTATAACTTTTGATGTTATTTTCTTTTTCTACAACGAGCATATATTTATTTTTCCAAACACATAAAATAAAAAATAAAAAGAAACCAGATATTATATTCAGTACATGGAATCAAGAAGCAGAGACATGAAATGACCCATTCTAAGTCTCACAATGGTTAACAACAGAACTAGCGCTAAAGCTCACATCGCCATGCTGCCACAAACAGTATCCAAGGAATGATAGAAAGGATTGGGTTTTTCTTCCATTTATATGCATTAATATGCAGGATTACACTGAGCTAATAACACTTTTCCATTAGAAGAACGGCTAGGAAAAACCAGTTGAGAAATAGAGTAAAATAGCCATGACATAAATCCTAAAGATGTACACTAATCCAACTTTACATTTTTGTACGATGATTACAGAGCTCACTCTATGCCTATTATGTTAGTAAAACCCCACGTAGTCAACTGTCAGCAAAGGAACGACAAGTAATGTAATACATTGTCTAAGTTTGCAATTAAAAAAAAGTATTAGAATACCAGAACTTATAATTTTTTTCTGGAAGCAACCTTTGTTTCATCTTGTCCAAACTCTTTATTTTAAAGCTGAAGAAACTGAGGCCCAAGACTAATTTGCTCAAACTCACAATAAAATATAGCACTTTGTTAGTCTGTACTTGAAATATTTTAGCCTTAAAAGGAGTATAGAAAGTATTATGTCTACCGATTGTGCATTTTATTCAATGATAAATATGTATTAAGCACCTGAAGTAGAAATTCAGCTTGCTAATGTTTATTGGGTTCACTTTTTTCCTGTTGTGGACAGTCCCTTCTTATCTGAAAACTGTCTATACCTCCATTTGAGCATTTCAGAACGCAAATGATCTTTCTGACTTGTAGTCTGAGTTCCAAATGTAGATACTGAATTTTAAAAGAAAAATAGTATATTAATGTCATATTCCCTCCAAGATTTTTACCTGTGAGAAGTTAGATGATCATGGTATGTAAACATAATAATATGACGGTTACCTACATTAATGAGCTGAGATTTATAATTAAATAAAATGAATTTAATTAAATAAAACTAAAATGAAGTAATAGTAATAGCATCCTATATTTAGGAATTATTGGAGCAAGAGAGGTACTAAAAGCAAATCTCTGTCTTCTCAGTTTTTCCCTTGATGCCCCAATTACTCAAATTTTGCCCAGATGTCACAGGATTTAACTCTTTGATGCAGTGGGCTCAGTGAAAGAGATGTCAATACCAAGGGTTTTTCTGCCCAGGTTGTGCCTCAGTTGGGCATTTAGCCCAGGGAAGCAGAGGGGCAGGCTAATGTTCACCTAATTAGCCACAGGAAGAGAACAAACAGGTTGAGAACTGAAATAAATCATCTGTGACTCATCAGTAGAGCAGATGAGTCTTAAAAGTCCTTCAAGAAATCCATAAACCAGGGAACTCCTATGACGTGGTCTTCCAATTCCTCTAGATATTCCTTGAGGTGAATAAAACTTTTGAGTCATATATTAGCCAGCATGCGTTGCTATGATAAAATGTGATAGACTGGGTAGCTTAAACAACGGACATTTATTTCTCACAGTTCTGAAGGCTTGGAAGTCCAAAATCAAGGTGACTGCAGATTCGTTTCCTGGTAGGGAAAAGCAGAGGGTGGTTCATCCCTCAGGCGAGGGAGAACTAACAAGGCAACCAGTGCTCAGTTCCAAAGCAAACACTGCCTATGGATGAAACAATCACATAGTACAATTCAAGGGAAAACAGGGAGGCTTCCCACCTACAATGTATCCTTCACACTAATTCAAATAATCATTAAGTTGAAATAACCTTTCCAGGAAAGGTTAAGCAGGCAGTGTGTGGTGTGGTTACCAAACATTTCAAGTTAATTATGATTCCTCAGATTCTAATATTTAGCTGACTTCACTGAGACAATTTTGATGAAAGGTACTGAAGAAAGCAAGATTAATTTTGGAGCGGGGGTACTACAGAAGAAGGAAGGCACACTTACAGGGCACTGGGAAGCTAGAGGTAAGAGGAAAGCATTTATGTTAAGAGAGAATTACAGATGACCAAAAGGAAATAGAAAAAGAATATGGAACCATAGGTGAGAGAGTGTGAACTTTCAGATTCTACTGATGACTAGCCCAGCCCTCTTCCTACTTTAAATGAAGCACAGTACTCAATAAACATTTGTCATGAACTCAGCATCCAGTAACCCCGAGATTCATTGTGGTGCAACAAAACCAGCAATAGAGAGACAGGGGAACTTGATCGGGAATCAGATCTGATCTGGTGACTTGAGAAGGTCATCTTCCCTCCATAGTCTCCAAGTTGCCCTTTCTCAGGCAGGATTTCTCAACCTTGGCACTATTTACATTTTGAACCATATAATTCTTTGCCAAGGGTGTCATCCTGTGCCTTGTGGGATGTTTAGCAGCATCCGTGGCCTCTACCCTTTAGATACAGTAGCATCCCTCCCGTTTGATGATCTACGATGTCTCCAAACATTGCCAAATGTCCCCTGGAGGACAAAATCTCTCCTAGTTGAGAACCCCTCACTCCTCTGTTACTTGCAAATTTTAAATTCTATAATTTTATGAGTTTAATATGCCACAGTTATATATAATGAGCAGTAAAGAGCATGGTGTCTGAACTCAAAGTTTTGGGGGTGAAATCTCTTTATCATGGGGAATTATTTCGGACAACTTAGTTAATTCATTTGTAAAACAAGAATGGTAAAATCTACCTCATAGTGTTTATGAAGGGATAAATGTATATGTGCCAAGAACAGCATCTTTGTCATAGTGTACAATGTTATTAGTATAGTTATTTCAATGATTATAGTCCTAATTGTTCACCCAGGACATGGGGATGGTTCTTTGGTGATAGATAGAGGTCCCTTTTTATTTCTTCCCCAGGGTTAACTGTACATATTAAATCTGAGTGCACACATATACTGCTATGTATGACTATCCTGTGGAGGAAATGGTGGCTAGATTATAAACACCATGAAAACAGGAACTAAATTTATGCATTCATGGCTATTATCTCCAAGCCCCCACATAAAACCTGGTATACAGTAGGTATTCAATAAACAAGTGCTGACGGATGGATCAATTGATGGACAAATGATGCAGCACACTAATAATTAAGTGCTCTGCTTAAGATTCCTAAAAGCCTACAAGTAGGTAAAGACATGTGTTTATATATCTAATACTATTCTTCATGCCAAAAGGTAGAGAAATAGTATTTTAAAAAATTCCATCCATGTACTTGAGAATTTTACAGAATAACATTCATATAAGAAGTAGTTATGAAAACAAATAACTCTATAGCCACATTCCTGCACACTGGAAAACAACAAAAAGAACCACTAATTTGTTTGCATCTGCAGTCTGTGTCCCACTCTCCACTTACGACATTAGGTGCTTAAGCTTTAGTGGAGCCGTTCAAATTCATTCTCTTTCTCTCTCTCTCTCTGCCAGACAGTTCCACAAAAAAATGGGAAAGCTGAAAAAAGAAACTTATGGAATATAATTCTCCCAGCAATAAGGATTTTTATTGTCAATCTAAAAACAGCTGACACTGCCTGAAAGTAGGACCATAAAAATAAAATACAGCACACATCCTCCATTTGCCTACATTTGACGGAAATGAGAAGATCCCACAATTGTTATGGCAGCTGATATTACTACATTTGGTAGTTTTTAACAAAGGAAAGGAGGAGAAATTTCTCCTGAGGCTTAAGATATCTCCTTGCCAAAGCAAGAAATAGTTTTAATTTAAAGAGCTATCCGTTAAAACAGATCTTCATGATGAAAAGGCCATTCATCTTCTTCATAGTTCTTATATGACTATCATTTTCAGCTCATTATAGCACCACATAGCAACTCTTGCCCTAAAATTGTTGGAGTCATTTCCTTTCTACTTTCAAAACTAAAACCATTCGGAGCCAAAACTTGGAGTCCCTCTCCCATTGCTGTCCCCAAATATTCCAAATATTCCCCACTCTTCCTACTCTGTCTAGAGTAACCTTTGTTTCTACTTCTCTGAAAAATGCCATCTATCAGGAAGTAAGTGCCTCAATGTGCGGCTTAAGAAAGTATCTACATGTTGGACTTTCTCAGATTAGCTATACCTCACCTTGCCTCCTTCTCAGGGATAATGGTCCATCCAGTCTTCTCTTTCCTGCCCAAATGTCCATCCTCTCCATTTCAAAGAACTCTCTTCTTCAGAATGCAAATCTGCTCAAATCCTTCTAAGCATAAAAAATGTGCACCCTGCATGTCCCTCTACCTTTCCTCTGGCAATTGCTCTATTTACCCATTCCTTATGAGTGGTCATCTGGAAAGAGCAATTTTTGCTCTTCTTTTTCACCACCTCAGTTTCAACATGACTCTGCCCCTCTCATGTAGCCTCCAATCCTATTCCCTAAAACCATTCTTGGGACAGTCAATAACAAATCTCAATTTTCCATAATCCTGTTCCTCATGTGACAAATCCAAAACAATTAACTAGTGAGTATTATCAGGCTCTCTCCCTCCTCAGCCAAAGGTTTCTGGTTTTGACTTCTAAGTTTATCTTATTTTTCTTTTAAAGAGAGTTCTCTCTTGCTAGATTTTCTGATGCAGGATCAGGAAGAAAGAGCTAGGAGTGTAGGATAAAAGGAAAAGAGCTAAAGATGGCAAAAGAAATTTGAGAGAATTTTTCCAAGTAGTGCAAAAAAAGCAGACACACTGAGAGAAGTGAATGAGACAGAAAGTGAGAAAGTTAAGAAATTTAGCTGATGTTATTAATTCCCTCCATAACAGTAGACAAATGAAGGGGAAACTGGATTGTTTTGAAATTATTTTTTGACTGTTTTTACGTGTGTGCTTTTTATTATGACTTTTCTCAGAGAGTGGACAATTGTTACACTTAGCTTACCTGACTCCTTATCATTTAATTAAAACTTCCTTCTTGAAAGTTTCTGTTTTCTTTACTCCTGTAACTTTCTTGGGCTTCATCTTACATCTCTGCATCCTTATTAATATCATGTGTAAACTTCTCTTTCTTCTATCCAGGAAATCCATGATTCCAGACTGATCTCAAGTATTAATAGTTCCCCACTTCACCAAAGCCATCCCCCCTTACGCTGGGAAAATACCTGTTCTGGGTTGACTTGCATCCTCCCCAAGTTCATATGTTGAAGTCCTTACCCTCAGAATCTCAATATGTGACTATATTTGAAGATAAGGTCTTCGAAGAGGTGATTAAGTTAAAATGTGGCCATTAGGCTGGGCCCTTATCTAGTTTGACTTTTGTCCTTATAGAAGAGGGAATCTCAACACACAGAAACAGTGTGCAGATGAACAGAGGACAGACCATGTGAGGACACAGTGAAAAGGTGACCATCTGCAAGCCAAGGAGAGAAGACTCTGAGTAAAACCAAACTTGCTGAGATCTTGATCTTGGGCTTCTAGCCTCCAAAACTGTAAAAAATAAATTTCTGTTGTTGTCTATGGTATTTTATTATGGCAGCTCTAGCAAATCAATAACAATACTTAAATATTTGTATTGGTGTTAGACCAAATAAAGATTAAGTTTCTATTAAAGTTTGGTTTTGATTCCAAATTCTGAAACAAAGTCAGAAAATATTAAAGCTAGAAATATTTTAGGGATCATTTAGTAGAGTAGGATTTTTCATTTTTGTGAGGGTCACTAGATTCCTCTGTAAAATTTATGAAAGCCAGAATCCCTTCATTAAAAATGTGAACATGAGCATATATATTGCATCAATGTTATTTTATTTCATTATGAACTTATTTTTTCAAGGAAGTAGAATATTAAAAAAATTGTGAATAAATAATTCTCATTCTCATTCTCATTCAGGTAAAAACTAAATGCCACTTTCTGAAATAAAATGGAAATAAATTGCATTATGCAAATAAAAAGAAAATTAATTCTCAACAGTAAATTTTTAAAAGGTGATTAAAAAGTTTTTGTTTTCTTTGACATAGTGAAGAGATTATATCCTGGATGCCCAACAGATTTTTGACTTTTTTGTTGTTCGGGGCAAGAAGTAGTAAAAAACCTAGCACCCTGAATAAGATGACATTGCCATATTATACAGAATTAGAATAACCATTGCTCTCTTTGCCACTCAAAGATAGAACTGTGTGAAGAAAAGAAACAAAACATTCTCCAGGACCCTTTGGATAAATAAATTCCAGTCACATCATTTTCCCCAGTCAATAAGGTCATCTTTGGCAAGTACTGCATCACTGATCCTGTCTATTTCAGCAAGAAAATAAAATAAATCTATATTTTAATGTTAAGGTCATCAGAGTGGTGGTAACTTTCAAACAATTTTTCAGTACTTTGATATATCCAAAGATTTCTGCCACCGGATAAAACAAAAAGACTGTCATTCTCAACTCCAGGCTCTAGAAGCACTTCTGGAATTGCAAAGTATGTATGTTCCTCAGCCCCCATCCTCCTGTTGCAGAATCAAAGGGGCCAAAAGAACTCCTTGTTTTTAAAAGCATTCACAGGCAATGGCAGGGCCTTAAATCAGAAGATTTGCCTTATTCATTGGACCAAAATATCCACCAAGTAAGCCTGTAATGCTCTTCTCCTAGTCAGTTTCTTCTATGAGTGGGCTTTCCTATTCTCTCTCAAAAAAAAAAAAAAAAAAAACAGTGAAACTTCCTCTGACAGTTTAGTCAAACATTTTAAAATGTGGCAAACTTATTGAGACTTATACACAAAAAATTTTTGTTACGTGTGAATTTGTAAAAAAAGCTTCTTGAAAAGAAAATGATTTAAAAATCTGGCTCAGAGAAAATTGGTATCTTTCATAACAGTAAACAAGAATCTTTTCCAGACTGCTGGCTGGGTCTTTGACACCAGTATATCCTCACGTCTAAAGCAATGAGAAGTCACAATGATGTGACTTTGCCAAAGCAGGAAATCCAGACAGGTAGTCAAGCTTGTTTATGCTTCACTACGGCACAATAAACTAAGAGTTGGTTTGTTGGTTTGCTTTGTTCGCTTTTGGTTTGGGGCTTCCCTAGCCAAAGATTTGCTCAGGGAAGAAAATTCTGACCATTTTGAAAGTATCTACGGCCACCGAAATTTCTAAAAGTGACTCATAAATTAGAACATTCTTTTGATAGTGGTGGTGTGCACATAAATCAAGAAAACCAGGGTTTGACACACAGAAAAAATAATATTAGTGTCATCTACTCGTACACCTGAAGGAAAATGACACAGTTGTGAATTCCTGCTATTTTGGAGTATTATAAGAAATGTCAGCAAGTCTGATAGTCATGATGTCACTTGTGAAAAGCATCATTTCCATTTTCTTCAGTGGCTACAATCACAAACCTGCTCAATACTTTCCAGAGAATGTGACTGTGCCAAGTATTCACAATTTCATGTGGCTTCTTGTACTTAGTGATGTCATAAGTGAAACCATATCTATAAAAAACTACACAAAACCACAAACCTCACCCCAATGTCCAAAAGTCATCAGAAAAGCATATCATATGTGCTCATTAACTATCTCTTCTCAACCATCCTGCAGTATTGGCCATTTTTCCCTCACAGGCTCAGACTTCTTGCAGTGAACAGTAGCAATGGTGTGACACTTGCTTACGCCCATCCAAGTTACTATGCCATTGCCCATACCGTGTGTGATGACTGCCGGCATGTACCAAGGTGTCTCCTTCCAGTCTCAAGAGAACTGATGTCTGCACCAGTGGAGGTCTTCTACAGCCGAATTCCCACCTCACCGCACAGCTACTGGCACAATCAGCAAATGCCAAAAGCAATCCAGGGCAGAGCTGTGTTTTCTGCTGAGGTGAGTAAATTCCTTACACCCTTGCTCTGAGTTACACATGTGTTCTCAATACTCTCCAGAGTGTTGAGGAGATACACTCCTTCAGTTTTACTTGAAACCCTAGATGAACATACTTAGAGGTTAAGTTTAGAGAACCATCTCACGGATACATTGTGATATATACAAAATTTGACCATGACGTGCCTCACTCTCTACGCATCTGTTCCTCTCCATACAATCTTTAGATATGCCTGCCTAGTCCTATGGGCAACACAGGTAGCACAAGCAAGATGTCATGCTATATTGTTTACCTGGTTTGAGGCTTATTTCCTGGTAGATCCATGTGACTTACTGCTCACTGCTTTCAGTTTAATACTACCAGGAAAATATTCCATAAGCAGCTGAGACTTTACTGAGCTTTAGACAAACGCTTAAGCTATCTCCATAAACTGACATTAAACAACAGGAAATTAGGCCACTGTTTCTGCTGCTCACATTTACACATACACACAACTAGAAAGTTATTTGTTCTCAGAATATGTATAATTAATCTATTATGTATTTTTAATTGCCTTAATCACAAACATTACAGAAAACTGCTTCACCTTCTACAGCACTATTTCAAGAAAAGACACCACCATCTACTCAGGAAGTGAAAATCCTAGGGGTCATAGTATATTTCTCCACCTCCTTCATCTTTTATACCCAATAGATTGTGTCAATCCTTTCTTTGAAATATCTCTGAAATCTATTCTCCTCTATCTCTTATGTTTCCTCTCTGCCTTCATCACCACCAAGTAGTGGTGTCTCTTTAACCCTGTCTCTTTAACCACATCTTTCCTTTCCATCTTTCACATTGTTGCCACAAAATTTCTAAAACTGGTGACTTCAGATTTGTTTTTACCCTAGTCATATTTATCCCTATCTCAGACAGCACCTGGTATATAGTAGCAACCTAATAATTGTTATCCACTAAGTAAATAAATTATTCAAAAAGAAAAGCTCAGCCAATGCAGATATTTTCAGGAATAAATTTGAATTCGTTAGTCTTTAGAAGAAATCCATTCTCCACTCCTCTACAACTTTCTGATATTAAGTTGCCAGAATCAGCCATGACTGCTCTTTTCCCTGTGAACTGGAAATACTTCTAATGTAAACAGAAGCTTCCAGTGGCGTAATATGATATCCAAAGGGAAGTTTAGGTGCAGGGAGTGAGCTGGGAGGTTGATTCTGCTCTAACCCTGCAGAGGCAGGTCCCTCCCAAATAGGCATTGTGATTCATGAATGGTAGGGACTTGCATAATATCATTATCCTCAAGATATGAGAACAGGCTGCTATACAGAATGGAGATGGAGCTCAGAGGCATCAGGGTCCCTTCATTCATTAATGCTAGTCTTTTCCAAGCAAACAGGAAGGAAACATGGCAGGGCCATAGGAGATTCTTAGAGTGAAATGAGATATAAACTTATCATACTCATTACCCATTTTACTCTCGTGACTCCTACTGAAATATAATCCTGCATAGTAATGTAGAAAACATACATTCTTTATGGCTCTATTGTCAGGGCATTACATTTTCTCTAGCAATGACAAATTAGAGTTGTTTTCAAAATTGTGTAAAGCTAAATCAGTCTTTGAAAATATTTTGTAATGGGGCATTTTTGTTAGCTAATTGCATTGGAATTGAATAGCTAGTTGACTATAACTACTTTAGTGAAGCTAGAAGCTACACTAACACTAGAAGCTACTAGTGTAAAGAACATCCATGCTCTCAGTCACCAGTATCAGTTTGATCCACTGGAAAACATAGAAGTTCTTGTTCTGCAACTGGAAAAGGGTAGAGGAACTTTGACTAAAGTCAGGGCACTAGGAGAGGGAAGAAGAGGATGTAGGGGATGATGTCATCTATCCCCAGCCTGTTCTTGGGAATTATTTCAGAACTTCTATGGACAGAGAGATTGAGGCAGAATCTGATAATATCTTCAAGTCTGGGGCACAAGTAAAGCTACTTTGGACTTAGGTAATAGGGTGGGACATAGAGGAATTAAAGAAATCATTCTGCATACTTCACTTGGAACCATGAATAAATTGCTCAGGAATCCTAAGAATTCCAAGTTTGGAAGCAGTTAAACAATGACTTTGGCCTTCACATTGATGCTCTCGTGATCGGTATACACAGCAGTGAAGCCCCTATAAGCAGCTCTGTAAAAAGCAGAAGTGAACAAGTAAAAACTGAAGTAGAAGAGGCAGAGAACAAGCAGGACACTGCATGGTGAATTCACCTGAAGCTGATTTCGGGCCATGAGGAACTCCCCCTGAGGGAATCTCAGAAAAATTGGGAGACACTTTGAGGATGCTGTTTGAAGGCAGTCAATCCAATGGGGATATATTCCGTTACGTTTTGGGTATTAAAAGCAAATACTATCTTCCCTATAGTCACAAGCTGTAGGGCCTAAAATATGAGCATTATTTATATGATACAATATGAACTCTTGATTTAGCGTAGAGAAATCATAGAATACTAGACATAAATGTAATTGGAATGATTTAGAAGACAAGGAGAACACTGTACCCAAACTCTTTACTTGAAAACAATTTAAATTTGTGCTGTTTTTATATAAAAGCAAAAATATCTATATAAAAGGAAAAATGATCATGTAAATATGTCATGCACTAGTGATAAATGAGTAATACAATTTTTTGTTCCTAAAGTTAAAATAAAGAAAAATAATCAAAGGATAATTTGAAGCCTATTAGCATAATGGAGATTTCACTGGTTACTTTCATGTTATAGAGTTTCACTTTCATAAACATAGGTATTGTTTTCATGATAAGCATGAAATACATACAGATTCACTAATTAACATTTATAATTATTTTAAGAATTTGTGGTATAAATTCTGAGTTGAAAATCAAAATACTGTACATGTTCAAAAGTATTGAATTTAGATTTTTTGGCAGCATTTATTGACTACCTTCCACTCTTTTTTAAGTAATTTAATCAAAATGTCTTCTGTTTCCACAGAAATTTTTCATAGTTACATTGTCCTTTCAGTAATATTAGTGGAAGGTTGCATAGGATTTTTTGATCAGTGTGATAGGTTTCCGCACACAAAGAGGTAAAGAAATCAACACAGGAAGACTGAGGCTCCTGGATACAGAGCTGCTTTTTTTTTTTTTTTTTTTTTCTGAGACAGAGTTTTGCTCTGCTGCCCTGGGTAGAGTGCAGTGGTGTCAGCAAAGCTTACTGCAACCTCAAACTCCTGGGCTCAAGCAATCCTCCTGCCTCAGCCTCCCAAGTAGCTGGAACTAAAGGTGTGTGCCATGAAGCCCAGCTAATTTTTCTATTTTTAGTAGTAGATGGGGATTCACTCTTGCTCAGACTAATCTCAAACTCCTGAGCTCAAGCAATCCTCCCGCCTCAGCCTTCCAGAGTGCTAGGATTACAGGCGTGAGCCACCACACCAGGCACAGAGCTTCTGATAGGTGCCAGCAAAGTCAATTCCTCAGTGATTCTAATCAAATTATGTTGTTCCTTCAAAATATAAAATACTCCTGTTCACTCACATACACTCCACTACCCACCTCCACAGGGAGGCCTTCTGTGCAGAAGAAGGCTGCACAAATGCTCAGAAAGGGCACTATAGGGCTCCATGTACCTCATAGGTCACTTTAGGAGAATCTTCTGGATAAGCGCTAGTAACCTAAAATGGCTCTTGGAGTGGCAACAAGTAGTTTTCAAGAGCTTATTCTTTCTGCCAGTAACTAGAGTCAAGTTTTGGCAACATCTTCCAAGGGATTAGAAACCTCTAAGAAAAGTCTCCCTGGCATTTGCCAGCTTTGCTTACAACGCATCAACAAACACCTGGGTGTCAACTGACTGTGTTTTAAAGAGATACTTGTGCATTTTCCCCCTGGCTGGTCATTAAATATGCCTTCATTTAGTTACAAATTTATTGGCTTCTGAATTCTGGCCCTGAATAAATTGTTGGCTTTATTTACCAATTATTTAAAACAAATATTTATACCCGTACAACACTGATGTATTTCTAAGACCTAGGATTAAAATTCATGCTCATTGAGAACAAATGAACATAGTACATCATGCCATTTTATGATACAATGACATAGCACAGGAAGAAAACTGGAGAAGTGGCATCATTTATTTTTCACAGTTTGAGATCAAATCTGATACTGTCAAAAAGGGTGTGGTTTTATTTTTTCAAAAAATATCCATTTTTCTGTCTTTATTTTTACCTTGTTTTATTTTGAAAAAAAATTTACTTTTGCAGAAAGATTGCAAGAATTGCCATACATATGTCACCCAGAAGCATCATTCGAGTTTCTTTGACTTCCCAGTAATGTCCTCTATAAAACGGTCCAATGCAGGGTCACATGTTGCACCTGGTTGTCATGTCTTTTCAGTCTCCTTCAATCCAGAAATGCTGGAGTGGGCCGCCTCTCTGATAAGCTGCCTTCCTCATGAGGATTCCAACCTCTGTCATGCCACTAGCCTTCATATAACTTCTTCCTGTGGATCAAAATTTCAAATGGGGTCACTTCCTTGTTCAAGCCCAGACCCCTATCACCATTTACATTCCTCACTCAGACCTGCTTCATGGGCTTGGACTAAATTATCTGCATTATATTGTCTCTTTGTAAAGGGTGTTGAGTTCCGACCCAGTTAGGAGTTAAAGTACCGGCAGAACCTCCTTGATCTTGTGGGGTTTGTTTTATACTTTGTTAAAGAGGGTATGTTTCAATTTAGAGCTTAGTCCTAGTCTGTGGCCCTTACTTTATTTTCTCGTGATTATTCCTAAATATGGCCTTTCTGAAGTATCAGCTAACTGCCTAAGGTGTTCAAGGCCTTGTCATCCTGTCTGGTCATAATCACTGGCATCTCCTGCACTGCCTGTCCTCTGGTATTTCCCTTCAGCTATCGGCCCTGGAGCAGGGGCTGTCAGCCAGTCTTACAGCCTTGCCCTGCACAAGTGCAGCAATGTCCTCAGCTGAGGACCATGGAGACACCCATGAAGATTTCCAGAGTACCTCCTCCTCTGTACAGTTCCTCTTCCTAACAAATTCCAGCCACTCACGTAGTCCCGATTCTGATGTTTACCCACTCAGCTCAGTGACACTGTGGCTCTGCTTGAGCTCCCTGTCCCTGCTCTGTGTTAGTGAAAGTGTTCCAGGTAGAAAGACACAAGGAACCTGGGGTACATGTCATGTGTTTCCCTTCTTTCAAAGATCTGCCCTACCTAGAGTCCTAATAGATACATCATACATTTTGTCCAGTTTTGTAGTTGTTATAGTGGGATAGTAATTTTGCCTCCAATTACTCTGTGTTAGCCAGAAATGAAATCAAGTATGTATTTAGGGGTAAAATTAATTTAACATGTGAAAATACAGACTGGTAGATTGAACATAAATTAAATTGAAGTGCACACATTTGGAATTTTTTGAAAGGTCTTAGAAAGTAAATGGATGTGAAAATGCTTTTAAAAATATTAAGTGAATTTGAATGACTACAGCAATACTTTATTTAGCACAGCTACATAGTTATGATTCTTCATAGCACTGATCAGCCAGTATGGCAGAATTTGCTCTCACGCAAATAGATGCCTAGCTCCTTTATTGCACTTTCCTCCATTTCCATAACACTTTCTAATCTCTTTATTTTGTTTACTCCACAGAAGTCCCTTTTAGTGCTATTACATCCTGTTATCTGGAGGCACTTTGATTATTTGCAAAAAATAAGCAATCATGGGTACAGCATGGGCTGTACTAAAATGCCAGCTTTACTATGAGTCTAGCAAATGAGTTCTCAGGTTGAGGTAAATCATATGTCAGTCTTAGCAAAATCCACCATTAAAACCATTCTAAGGAATGTAGAAACATATAGTCATCAACCAATAAACCCTAATGGTATATGGATTGATTTGAATAAATGATGTTGTAGATGCAATTCCATAGGTGCCATGCCATGTTAACTGGAATAGCACTAATTTATTTAGCAATGCTATTTTTTTCTAGGAATGCGTCCACACTGCTAACCTCAATACAACTGGATTATTATTAAGGTACACCTAACTCTGAAAAATACCATCTTTAAAATCTGTCAGACTTTTACTTCAAGTCTGCCCCAAAATGTGGTACAACTTATGGAGATTGACAATATTAAATTGTTATAGACCTTATATACATGCATAATTAGTTGGTTTTAAAACATCAATTTTATCATATGTTATGGTCGAAATGGATTTTCAGGATTCCCATTGGAAGAAAGTGTCAAAGCTTGGAAGAATGGTAGCTGGACGGTTGCCCAAATTTAGCTAGAAGTGAGATGTATGTGTTTTCTTCTACACATATCCCCTAAGGTTTTCCCCAATACAAGAAGAAATCTACATTTATGGCTGTGATTATCCATCTACTACAGAGAACAGAAAGCATTATGGCAGGAAGCTCACTTTTGTTAAGTTGATGCTTAAGACCCTCAATTAATTCCAAGTTTTCAGTAATAAGAAAAAGAGGAAAACCACTCTTCCTCCAGATGATATGGATAGCACTACATAGTTTCCACTGCAAACTAGTTTAACACAGAAGTCTGTGTCACTCAGTGGTGTTGAATGTAAGCAACATGCAAAGGAGTCTCCTTAGAGACAACGGAGGACACCTAAGTTAGGAGTTACATTCAGTAGTAGTTAATGAAAATATGATAGGGTGGCTTAGCAAAATAGGGAATTATTTTCTCCTGTAATTGAAGTACATAAAAAGGAAATCCAGGGTTGATTCAACTGCTGGAGAAAGTGTTTATGCTCCTGAAATGTTTCCTCATGTCAAGAAATGTCTATTCCACCTCCAAGGGTATCTGTGTTCTAGGCAGGAAGGTTGAAGAATAAAGAGCAAAAGAGAAAGTGTCAAGGAAGCCCCTCCTCCTATACATAGCAATTTCTTAGTGTATCTCATTGACCAGAGTTTGATTAAGTCATCACTCCTAATGGCCATGGAAAGGGAGGTTGAAAGATTACGTGTTTAATTATATTGGGTTCTGCTATGAAACAATAGGAGAATAATTATTGAACAGGCAATTAGCAATGTCTGCCCTAGTATATTTTGGAGATTTTTTTCATTTCATTGTCTGGGTTTGATTTAATCTTATTTACCACTGTAAGAGCAGTTGAAATCTTGCATTTTATTGACTATCTACTGCAAATTCCAAACAGTATACTACTGTAACCCCTAACTTAGATATTAGAAATTAAGGGTAAGTTGAGAACTATATATGACACAAAAGTTTACATTTAAATAGGGGTGACAATTATTAACAATAGTAAATACAAGAGGATACCAAATAATAATGATTTCATAGTTATTAAAAATAACTTTAGATTTTTTTAAACTGTAAACTTTGTAAATTAGATATAAAACTATCTCAGCAAGATAAGCCTTAATAGTGATTCAAAACTTAATATATACCCACATGGAGCAAAGTAAATCTTAGGCACATGGACTGAAGCAACAGTGGAATGTAGGCTCAACATTACTATCACAGGAATTAAAAACTCCCTGACATAAAAGATTAATGAGATTGCTCTGAAGAGAACTACATGCCTAAGACCTTCACTAGACAAGAAGCAACCAACCTTAGCTGGATCCTCTGAAGAACATCCTCTGTGCTGCAGCAAATTATTTTTGTAAAGGATTAATGCAGGTGAAACATGAGAAATTCTGGTTCCTGACATCACGGAAGCCTGTAATGACTGATTCAAGCTGATCAATGGCTGCAGATCCTATACTATATGTCATGGACATTGGATTATTTGGGTCTGCTTTCTCTTATCCCATTGGATGAAAAACTACTTATCTAAAGTCCTTTTCTGGTGAAATTTAGAGATTCAGTAAAGAGACAATTAAAATTAGGAATAACGTTAACAGTTTGAGACATGGCAAACAATGACACAAGTCTATTCTCAAAGAATATCATCTACTATCATAAACCTATCGATGTTTTTCAGCTAAAGAATCTGTTCAGGACTAGAATTGTTTAATAATTCTTAAGAAAAACATCTAGAAATAGATATAGAAAATTATACTTGACCCATTAAAATAACACCCAATCTGGACATTTGGCACTTATTTATCTCAATCCTAAAATGCATCTAAACAAATCCAGAGGCATTTAGATGAAGTGAATGGCTAATAGATATTAACAATAGTCTAGTCTGCCTTATTTTTAATTTAATTTTCAAGGAAATCTGTGATGTGGTTGATTTATTCCCCACATGATCAAATTTATTTTACATTTATAGCTCTTTAAAAGATGAAAACTGTCATCAAAAGGATGATACCAATGAGAATCAACTTGATTCTCATAGCAAAATCCTGGAAAAGCTCAGGATTTTGAACCACCAGATATCTCTGAAAACCAGTATAAAGGGTGAGACCAAACAAGAGGTTTGGTAGATAACTTGCTTCAGGGGTTTGAAACCAGACCCCCTCCATCTTTCTGAAACTGTTACTCCCCTCCCTGGGAAGAATAGATCAGGTCAACCAACTAGTAAGTTTGTACAAGAGAGCTATGGATTTCAGAATATCAGGCAAAATTGCAGGCCAGCATGTGGCCATATTCAAAGCAAGGGAATTCATAAATTCCTGCATCCTGAAACAAACCCTACCCTGACATTCCAGTCTCCTCATAGCAAGACAAACTCCCAGAATGAGAATGGAGGATTTGACTGAGAAAAATAATCATTCTAGGAGAAAAGACATATAGATAGTAACATTTAGTGTCCCCCAATGAGAAGTCTACTTATCATCCAATGGCTTTATATTGCAGTCACCTAATGACAAGCTTCAGATACACAAAATTTCCAAACAGCTTTTTAATGTTTCCATCTTAAATTAAAACTGTCAGCTTAGGATCATTAGATATTCAAGGAAATCTTCTACCATGAAAGACAGACCAAAACAAAAGGCAAAAGAAAATTTAGGGAAGAAATAAACTTCAAAAATATAAGCAATTAATGACATCAGAGAGATCATAAAACATTGAATCAATAAAATAATATCAAGGGGATATGAAAAAAGAAAATATAAGAGATCAACAAACAAAACAGCTGTTAGAAATTAACAGTCATAGCAAAAATTTTAAAAATTCAATAAAAAAGCTGGAAAATATAGTCAAGCTAATCTCCTGGGAAATGGAGGGAAAGAGAAAGAAATGGAAAATAAGAAAGAAATTGCAAGAAAATCAGAAGATCAATTCAGAGATCCAACTTCCCTTGTCCAGAAAGTGAGAAGAGACAAAAAAAGGGAAAAGAATATAAGAAAATGTTTTGGACCTGAAGAAACTGAGTTTCTACATTAGAAAGTAATCAGACCAAAAAGAAGAAATAATGAAAAAAGACCCAGAAAACAGAATGTCGTAAAATTTCAAAATAGAAAGGATATAGAGAAGATTCCAAAAGTCTACAGAGATAACATACAAGGGCTCAGATTTCAGAATAAAATTGCTTTCAGCAGCAACAATATGAAAGATTAAAGACATTTAAACAATGCCTTCAAAATTCTGAGGCAAAATTATTTCCAACCTAGAATTTGTTACATAGTCAAAATACTGCATCAAATGGAAAGTCAAAGTTAAGTCATATTTACTCATGCAAGATGGAAAAATACTCATTTTCCTGCACATATCAGTTTTTAAGAAACTACCAGGAGCTGAGGGTCAGCAAAATGATCGATTAAACCAATAGAGAAAGTGGTAGGATCCAGGAAAAAGGGAATTCAAATCCAAGAAATTAGGCAAAGAAAATCCCATGTATGATGGTAAATGAAAATCCTAGGATAATAGTTGTGCAGCAGGCCAAGAAAGCCACAGTTCAAATTTGAGCAAGAGGTCAAAGTTTCCAGAAAGTATTATATTTCTCTAAAAAGAAGTAGTAACAGGACTGATACATTTAACCTGGGTGAAAAAATTCTTTACTCTGTTAGCTAACGTGTTGGCTAGTATTGAGCTGAATGTGTGCTAGATATGTCAAAAATTAAGCAAAATAATAAAAAAAAGAAATCATTATGTGGCAAACAAACTTTAAAGTGAACTCTATGATCCCCAACTCCTGCTATTTATACCTTTGTACAATTTTCTCCTTTTGAGTTTGGGTGGGACCTGTAACTTGCTTCTCACCAATAGATACAGCAAAGGTGATAAGATGTCACTCTTGTCATTACATTACATTTTATAAGACTGTCTTGCTAGCAGACTTGCTCTCCCTCTCCCACTGGACTGGAAGAAACAATAGAAAACATAGATAAAAATAGAAATTTTAAAATGGCAATAGAATATATATACTCCAGGAAAAAGAAAGTTGTACAAGAAAGTAAATGTAGAGCCCACTAGTAGCTCAACCATGGTCAATATTTATGGCCATAATAATGTAAATTCTGAATGTTAACTCTGCAAAAGTTCTGAATTGGGAATGAGGGGGAAAGTATGTGTTTGATGAGGGAGTTCCTCTTAGTGAGGGGAACAGTTCTGTATCTTGAATATGGAGATGGTTACTTGAGTCTACCAATGTGATAAAATGTAATAAAACTGTTTACCAAAGACAAACAAATAGACAAAAAGAATGCAAGTAAATACTGGTGAAATCTAAATAATGTCAGTTCCTGAGTTAATAGTACTTTATTATAGTCAATTTTCTGGTTTTGGCTATATACTGTGGTTATATAATATATCATTCTTTATAGAAGCTGGATAAAGAGTACATGAGAACTCTATACCATAATTTTTGTAATTCTCGTGAGTTTTAAACTATTTGAAAATAAAAAAATTTAAAAATTTTATAAAGAGTATGTGTTTTGTGAAAGGAAGGTTTATAAAAGAACTAACTCCTTGTCTTCATAGTAGTAGTACCAACAAAATCAATGTTTGGATTTCCATACATTGTGAATTTTTCAAATATCAACATACTATTATTTCATACATTCATCAGCAGCTTTATTCATGTTTCTCAGCTTTCTGTGCTCTCCTTCCTCTTTCCCTCTTCCCTGCCATCCCCCACCCCACTCCCCACCAACCCTGACACTGTCTCAGCCACTTCAGTTTTTTTCACAACTTCCCTAAGCCCTCCCACCTTCCTGTACTTAAAAGACCGTGTGGACATGCTGGGTGAAGCCCTCTGAAGTGAACTAATCTCCCCAGCGGGAAGGAAAGGATTTAGACCACAGGCAGCACCAACCCTCCTGGGTTATCTGAAAGAGAAATCAAAACTGCTGCTATTTAGAGCTACTGGAAGAAGCAGTGGGATTGGTCTGAGGTGGTGACCTTCAAAGTTCCACTCATGGCAGGTCAACATAGTTAGGAGCTTCCAAGACTCTCTACAAAATACAAGTAACACAAGTAACATCAGAAGGAATTCTGAGTACATCTTTAGAGGAGGAAGAGGGGAGGAGAGAGCTGAAATTTACAAAAAAAAGTCATTGGGTCATAATGATCAGAGGATACATTTTATAAAATATTTATAAATTTTTGTATTTAAAACATTTTATTTTCACTGATTAATTTTATTTTATAAAGTCTGAACCCTTTTTACTTGTTTTATTTTTTCAAAATGTGTTCAGAATTCATAAAATGAAATATTAAGCAAAATAAATATTGAAATGCCAGTATTGTCATTTCACTTAAGTAGTACAATCAATACATTACAGAAAACCAATAGATACCATCTAAAATTTTATAATAAAGAAAGGGCAATAGAAAGACATTATTTTGCATGGAGGTAAATATCAGAAAATTACCTCTTTATTCTACAGGATATTGATGTTATATTTCAATATGATATAAACTTGTATCATTCTTTTAACATGTATTTATGATAATTTAAAAAGTGTGCTGTTGCTGCAAGGGTCAATAAACAGACTGATATATCACTATAAAAATTAAAATGTTCTTACAAATGGAATTCACGATAAGGCAGATTTTTGAAAGGAGGAAAGAAATAATTGGTTAAATGATTGGCATTCCTGGGAAGGTAATGTTATACACAGATAATATTAGGCTTCATCTGCAATACTAAGACAAGGTGCCCTTAGCATAGATAATAAAGTTACAGAATTATAAGTTGCTAGAGCAAGATGGAGGAATAGGACTTTCCAACACTCATTTCCTCCCTCCCCCCAGAAACATCAATTTGAACAATTATTCACAATGCAAATACTTTTACTAGCACTGAGGAAATCAAGTGAGAGATTATAGCATCTGGGTTTAGCATGAAAATAAGAAAAGATGTATGGAAGAGGATAGAAAGTACAGTTTTACATTACCTGTGTCACCCTTCTTCCAATCCCAGGCAGCACAGTGTAGAGAGAAATACCCTCTGCTTGGAGGAAGGCAAGGGAAGTGAGTACTGCACTTTGCCCAAATCCTAATACCAGGCCCACCCCGTTAAAACCCGGCATCAAGTATGCCTCCATGGCCTCAGACTTCAGGCCGGTACCTGCTGACTGAACATGCAGGCCCACCTCAGCACTTGGCTGGATCCAACAGTCCCGGGCTCCAGGCCTGCCTGATGGCCTCAGTCACCAGGGGCACTCCAATGCCAAGCTGACCCCAGTGGCCCTAGCCTCCAGACCAGACCAAGCACTAGAACAGGCCCCATAGATTCAGTCTTTAGGATTGTCCCAGGGATAAGCCAACCCCTACAATCCTAGTCATTAGGTTGGCATACATGAACCCAGCCTCCAGGCCAGCCCCTGCAGCCCGAGGCACAAAGTCCACTCCCACATTCCAGGTCAGCTCAGAGCTAGATCAAACCATACAGCTCCAGGCTTCAGGCCTACCCAGTATCAGGTTGGCATCCCTGGCCTCAGGTACCAGGGAAGTACACATGGACACATGCTCCAGGCCAGCCTAGTACCAGACTGATCGCTGTAGCCCCACCCTCTAAGCTAGATGCTCTAGCACCATGTTCCAGTAGACCTAGGGTACAGGACACTTCCCAGCAGACCCTAGCACTGGTGCAGCCCATACAAACACAAGCTTCAGGACTGCCCCCATATACTTATGTTCCAGGAAAGTCACCATGGCCCTATGAGTCAGGTTCGAGGCCCACCCCAGTTTCAGCTCAGCCCCTGTGGACCCAAGCTTTAGGCAAGCTCCTGTGGATACAGGCTCCAGATTTGCCCTCTGAGACCCAGGCTCTAGGTCCACCCCTACTGACTTGATGAACAGGTTGATACATTGGATCCAGGCTCCAGGGCCTACCTTGTGGACCCAGCCATCATGTTCACACACCTGCTGACCCAGGCACCAGGCTAGCCTGGCCAAGGACTCTAACAGCAAGCCTTCCCATGGACTATACCAGACTGCCTGTCCAGACTCTCTGGACAGTCTGACTGGTAAAGAGCTTCTCCAGACAAAGCCAGTCTGCAAAGACTGGAATAAGTTTCTACTTCTTCAAATGTGCAGACATCAACACATAGCCACAATGATCAAGAACAATTAAGGAAACCTGACAACACCAAAGGAATAAAATAAAGCACCAGTAACCAATTCTAAAGAAATAGAGATTTATGAACTGCATGATAAAGAATTAGGAATAACTGTTTTAAAGAAGCTCAACAAACTTCAATAAAATACAGAGAAACAACTCAATGAAATAAAGAAAACAATAAAAGATCAAAAAAACTTTAATAGAGAGATTGAAATTATAAAATAAAATCAAACAAAAATTCAAAGATGAAAAATAAATGAATGAAATTAAAAATTTAATAGAGAGCATCATCGGCAGAATTGATCTAGCAGAAGAAAGAATCTGTGAACTTGAAGACAGGTAATTTGAAAATATACAGTCAGAGGATTAAAAATAAAGAAAGAATAAAAAGAAATGAAGAAAGTTTTGGGGATTTATGGGACAGCATCGAAAGAGCAAATATTCTAATTATAGGATTTAAAAAGGAGAAGAGGAAAGACAAAAGGCCAAAACACTTATTTAATGAAATAATATCTGAAAATTTTCAAATCTGAGGAAAAACATAAATATCCAGGCACAGGAAGGTCAAAGGTATCTAAACAGATTTAATCCACACAAGATTACACTAGAACATATTATAATCAAAATGTCAAAAGTCAATCAAAAAAAAAGGATCCTGAACATGTCAAGAGAAAAGAAGCATATAACATACAAGGAAGTTCCAATAGGGCTGGCAGTAGACTTCTGAGAAAAAACCTTACAGGCCAGAAGAGGATGAAATGATGTATTCAAAATGCTACAGGAAAAAAGAAAACCTGCTAGCCATAATAGTATACTCAACAAAGTTGTCCTTCAGAAATGGAGAGATAATTACTTTCACAGACAAACAAAACCTGAGAAAGTTTATCACCATTAGTCTTGTCTTATAAGAAATGCTAAAGAAGGTTCTTTGAGCTAAAAGAAAAGGATATTAATTAGTAACATAAAAACAAAAGAAAGTAAAACTCACTGGAAAAGAAAGTGCACAGTCAAATTCAGAATACTTTAATACTGTAATGGTAGGTGTAAATCACTTATATCTTTAGCATGGAAGATAAAAGACAAAACTACTAAAAATAATAATAGCTACAATAATTTGTTAAAGAATACACAATATAAAAAGATGTAAACTGCTACATTAAACCATAAAATGTGGGGTAGGGTTAAAACGAAAGTGTTGAGTTCTTTTATGTGATAAAAATTAAGTTGTTATCAGCTTAAAATAAATTGTTATAGCTATAAGATGTTTTTTGCAATCCTCATGGTAACCACAAAGTAGCAACTTACAGTAGATATATAAAAGATAAAAGGTAAAGGATCAAAGCTTACCACTAGAAAAAAGTCACCTAATCACAAAGGAAGACAGAAAGAGAGGAAGAAGAGAAAAAAGAATCCACAATACAATCAGAAAACAATTAACAAAATAACAATAGTAAGTTCTTACCTGTCGATAACTACGCTAAATGTAAATGGAATAATCCTTCAATCAAAAGACATACAGTGACTGAATGGATAAAAGAAATGAAACCCAGATATATGCTACCTACAAGACACTCACTTCACCTTTAAGGACACACGTATTGAAAATGAAAGGATGGAAAAAGATATTACATGCAAATGGAACCTAAATTAGAGTAGAGGTACCGATACCTAAATCAGATAAAATAGCCACTAAGTAAAAAACTGTGAAAAGAAACAAACAAGGTCATTGTATAGTGATAAAGGGATAAATTCTTCAAAAATATATAATAAGTGTAAATATTTAAGCACCCAACATTGGAGCACATCAATACATAAAGCAAACATTAACAGATCTGAAGAAAGATAGACTGTAAACAATAACGGCAGGAGGCTTCAATACTCAAGTTTTGGCAATAGACAGATCATTCAAATAGAAAATCAATAAGGAAATATCAGACGTAAACTGTACTTCATACAAAATGGACCTAACAGATATATACAGAACATTCCATCCAATAGTAGCAGAATTCAGAATGCTGTTCATTGAAGCATTATCCACAATAGCCAAGATACAAAATCAACTTAAGTGTCCATCAATGGATGACTGGATAAAGAAAATGTAGTATAGATACACAATGAAACACTATTCAGTCCTAAAAACCAGGAAATCCTGTCATTTGTGACAGCGTGGATAAACCTGGAGGGCATTATGCTAAGTGAAATAAGCCAGGTACAGAAAGACAAATACCTTGTGATATGTAAAATCCAAAGAAGTCAAACTCATAGAAGTAAAGAGTAGAATGGTGGTTATCAGGGGTTGGGGTAGGGGTGGAAGGTTGGAGAGATGTCGGTTAAGGTATACAAAATTTTAGTTACATAGAAATAAGTATAAGGGATCTAGTATACAACAAAATGACCATAGTTAATAACATTGTCTTATATTCTTGAAAATCACTGAGAGAGTAGATTTTAAGTGCTCTCACCACAAAAAAAAAAAAGTATGTGAGGTAATACATATGTTAATTACCTTGATTTAGCCATTCCATAATGTATGCAGATATCAAGACATCGTGTTGTAGATAATAAATATATATAATTTTTTGTCAATTAAAAAATTAATTTTTAAAAAAGAAAAGGTAGGTTTTTAGTAAATAGTGAATACTCTTTTGGGGATCTTCAACTTCACCATCAAATTTTTAATGAAGGAAGCCTGTTCAAAGGACTAAAATAAAACTTACATATTCCTCACAAAATATAGTCCCTCCTTCCTTAAAAAGAAAAAAGCAAACTTTTGTAAATCTTTTCTGGCACTTAGACTTTGAGTCAGCAGTCTGAGTTGAAGTCCCGTCTCCTTACATCAGATTTCAAACTTTGGGTAAACAATATAACTTTTGAACTTCTATTTCTCTTTTTAAAAATGGGAAGAATAACTCCTGATAAAATAAGCTATCTCATTTAATTTCATGGTAACCTTAAGTAGACATGCTTTTAAAACAACTAAGCACACAAAAATGAGTAATTATTATTAAATATTAGAGTGATTATTGCTTAAAAGAACAAATCCACATAGAATCTTTAGAAGAAAAAGAATATTCCCAGGACTTAGAAAATATATATATTCCTTCTCAGTGCAATGTTCCCCATTACAGTATATTGCATTTTTAAATTTTTCCATTTTAGAAACAATATATTCCAAAAGCAAATTACTAGATTTTACTTCTAAAAATACTTGAATTCACACTAAGAAAACAACTCGATTAAACTATAGGCAAAAGACCTTAACACACACTTCACCAAAGATGATATACAGATGGTGAATGAGTCTATTATTAATAAAAGATGCTCAACATCACATAACATTAGGAAATTGAAAATTAAAACAACGAGATATCACTACACCAAATCCAAAAAAGTAACACCAAATGTTGGTAAGGATGTGGATCAAAAGGAACTCTCATTCATTGTCGGTGTGTATGCAAAATAGCGTGACAACTTTGGAAATAGTTTTCTGTTTCTTACAAAAGTACACATGCTTTGATCATATGATTCAACAATTGTGCTCCTTGGTATTTACCCAAATGAGTTGGAAACATGCTCACACAAAAACTTGCAAAGGAATGTTTGTAGCAGTTTTATTTATAATTGCCAAAACTTAGAAGCAACCAAGGTGTCCTTCAGTGGGTGAATGGATAAATAAATGATGGTAATGCAATATCATTCAGCACTAAAAAGAAATGATCTATTAAGTCATGAAAAGACATGGAGGAACCTTAATGCATTACCAAGTGCAATAAATCAATTTGAAAAGACAGCATACTATGTGATTCCAACAATATGACATACTGGAAAAGGCAAAACTATGGAGACAGTAAAAAGATCATTGATTGTCAGGGATTAGGGTTGTGGAAAGAATGAAAAGAGAGAGCACAGAGGATTTTTAGGGCAGTAAAATTATTCTATACGATACCATAATGGTGGGATACATGTCATTATATATGCATCAAAACTCATAATGTACAACACCAATAGTAAACGCTAATGTAAACTATGGACTCTGGGTGATAATGATGTGTCAGTGTTAATTCCTCTATTATAACAAACATACCAGTTTGATGTGGGATTGTGATAGTGGGGAAGACTAGGCATACATGGGGGAAGGAGGTATATGAGAAATCTCTGTACTTCCCACTCAATTTTGCTGGAACACAAACTGCTCTAAAAAAGGTCTGTTTTTTTAAAGTACCTGATTTTAGAACATACAAGTTTTTATTTGCTAAAAACATAAAAGCATACTTAAATTATAAAAATCAAAATAGAGCTGTAACACAAGGTACTTAGTTTGGAGTTTTTTAGGGTAGTTTTTAAAACAACATTATATTTAGAATCCCAAACATATTTGATTTTTAATTTATTCATTGCAATGTTCAGTGTTATAACAAACAAATCCTTAAATGGATTTTGGAGACCATAGTTTGATTTGAATGGATATAATTGGTTCACTGTGTTCTTTGGATTAGTTCAATTCCAAAATTCCACAATAGTGACCTTAAAGAAGTTAAACTTCGGATATTGTCAACATCATTATTTGTTTAAATCAATTCCTGAAAAGCACAGATCTTAAAGTTAAGCCAACCAGATCACTTAAGAGTTTTTTAATTAAATGCCAAAAACTTGGAAAGTTGGAGAAACTTTCCAAGAAACACATAATACCAGGAAGAAATCTATTTGAATGGTGCATTTGTTGGGACACTTTTAATTTCAAATGACAAAAATCCCAACTCGGACTAGCCTAAGGAAAACAAAAAGGGGGCTATACAATTAGTAGGAAGACTAGAGATTGTTCCAGATGCTGAATCAGGTCTCCCTCTTCCTCCTTCCTTGTGTACCCACCTTATTGCTTTCTTTCTTCCTCTCTCTCTCTCTTCCTCCTTCTTCTTTTACTCTCCCCATCTTTGTTTATCAGTGTGTTTTTACCGTGATTTTTCCTATTGAGGATTTGATCCTTACAAATAGTGGGAGAGAAGCATGGACTACAATTGATTCCAGACTCACAAACCCTGGGTTAGACACAGCAGAGGAAGAAGAGAACGTTTATTTCCCAGAGCCTCTATGCAAAATCCCAATGAAGCTCCATCATTGATCTGGCTCACATTATGTGCTCATCTCTAGGCCAAAATCAGTCTACAATCCATCATAACCTCTTTTAGCATAAAAAGGAGAATTTTCCCAAATGAAGAGAGCAAAGATGGAGGGGAAAAAAATGGGAGAAAGGAAAATTTGGTGGGAGGCACACAGTTTGACTAATATATTTAAATGGTTAATTTGAGTAATATATTTAATAGAAAAAAAATGCTGCTTTTAAAACAAAAGTCCCAGGATTAAAATTATATTTTTATTAGGAAATCTAGAAAAAAAGCTTTCTTTTTTAGGATAATCTGGAATCTGCTGATGGAGAGGTAGAGTAGATTAGCTAATCGGATAACACTGAATACATCAGGAAATATTCTCTTGAAAACTAAATGTTACTGAAATTGTTCTTTATTATTAGCCATACTCCTCTGCCAGGATAAGGTTCATTCTGTATTGACCTGTTTATATATATATATATATATTTTAAAAAAGGACTGATTATAGCCTCATTTTGAGTTTCCAGAGCTTTGACTGTCTGATTTTTACAAGTTATCATGGGTTGGATTTCAGAGTATTAACAGTAAATTATATTTAAAATGTTCTTCGTTTAAATAAAACAAAATGCTTTTTAAAAAACCTAAAGTCAAATATTAAACAGTTAGCATGCACTCCATGGATAATTTGAATTTTTAAATATTTTTCCCCACAATTGGATGCCTTGAAGGTGTGTGAGTTTGCTCAGATTAATCAACATTCTTTGTCCTGTGTTGACAATTCAAAATTCAACACTGTGGTAAATATTTAAATTTTAAGAAAACCCTCAACTGTTTTAGAGCACCCATTTTCAAATTGTTTTTCCTGGAGTCTTTTCTTTCATAGAAATCTTGACTGCAATGGGCTCCTTCTGATTGTGTCCCACTCAACATGACAAGAGAAATTGTAAGGTAAATTAGCCCTAAATTCGGTTATTTCCCAAAGATTTGAAAAGCAGTGCTTTTTCTCATTGTCTCTCAAATCCTAGTTCACAAGCCAAGAAAGCAAACCCATTGCCCTTGTTCTCAGTTATGGGTTTCCTCTCCTACTCAGGAAAAGGGTAAACTCAGGGGGCTCTGTGGCATCTCAGGCTCAGGACTTTGCCACCTCTAGTCCAACTCGCAAATACCCACCAATCCCTTTATCTTGATCCTGACATTCCTGCAATGCATTAACTATTGACTTATTTACACTGTAATTTGGTTTGGTAAATAGTTTTGTTGCCTAGGGAGACAGGAGACTTTAGAGAGCTAATGCTCCCATTCATTGTGCAGAGTCCTTTACAGAGTTTTTACTTACAGTGGAATAAGAAGTAATACCAACTGCAAACAACTAGGCCACACATACAGAAAGACTGACTTGACACATCTTGGCCATTCATAACTGAATTGAATTCAACAACTCTTTTTTTTTTATTTCAGGATATTATGGGGGTACAGATGTTTAGGTAACCTATGCTGCCTTTACCCCCCTCCCCCTCCCAAGTCCGAGTTTCAAGTGCGTGGGTACCTCGGATGGTGCGCATCGCACTCTTTGTGTGTGCATATACCCATCCCCTCCTCCCTCCTCCCTCCTCCCCCCGCCCGACATCCAATAGATGTTATTCTTATATGTGCACTTATGTGTTGATCAGTTAATAACAACTCTTGAATACACGATTATAAATAAAATCTGAAGCAGGATTTTTCCGGAAGGATTTTTTTTTTCTGTAATCCCTTGACCTTGACCTTATTTCCCTAGGCCTCCAGAGATTTAATTCATTTCTGGACACTTGATTGCCCCTGCTAACGCATTCCATGCTCATCTATCCCTGTTGAACATCTTTGATTACCTGGATGCATCTCCTGGATTCTAGCCTGTGTCTGCATTTCTACATTTTGACTTGTTCTCCCTTTAACCTAAAGAGAGAACCTAACCTGATTTCAACCTAAAGATTTTCCTTGTATCTGTGTTTATCTACTTTCATTCAGCATATCTGGGCTTCTGGCTTTTATTCCCAGATATATCCCTCCTCTGGTGTCCTCTTACTGAAAATATAACATAATATTAAAATATGTTGAGTATACAACCAATGACAATAGGAAAAATATAGGGAAGGAAGGCATCCTTCAACTAAACATTCTTTGTAGAGAGTCTACAAACATTATAAACATAGCTAGACAATCAAGAGTTGGTTCTATAAAGGAGTTGATTAATTCTACTTAATTATTCAGTTTATTTATTAAGACATTTTCATTTCTTTGTTTTTTTCTAGTATTTACACTTTTACCATTTCACTAAATGAAACACTAACATTTCTTAAATGAATGTCTGACATGAGATTTAGAATTTGTGGATTTCAGTGATTTGTGCACCATTGTCAATCAAGAGCCAATGTCCCTTGAAGAAATATTTTAAATGTAGATAATTCCAAAGTATTTAAATATTTTGTCATTCTAAAAACAAGACTTTCAAGGGTATACCAAGGAAAAAAATCACTGTCAATTTTCTTTTCAAGTGTACTGGGTGTTTGATTAATTGATACCAGTAAGCTAAAATATTTCTTTAAACTGATGCAGCTTTCTTTTAGATAATTTGCACATTACATTATCCAGTCACTCAACATTATCCATTACACGTGTTATTGTTTCTGGGTGTTGTTATATAAAATACCTGCTTCAGTGACTATTTAAAATTCAGCGGAAAAATAATCAAAAAAAAAATTCATCCTTTGTCATTATAGCATTTCACTGCACTGATAGAAATATACAGCATTGAAATAAAAAATGAGGATATCATTTATACTTACGTTTAATCTTATATCTTAAATCTATTCTTGTATCTTGAATCAGTTCTTTCTTACAGTTAAAGCTATTTGAGTATGGCTGCTTTGTGAGGCAGGATTTTTTTTCCCAGGCTTCCTTTTTCAGTTGCTTTCCAAAGGTGCAAAAATAATCCTGTCACAACAGAGAAGAAGAGCTTATAAAGATGCTTTAAAAACCTTATCACCAGGAAACAGTGCACAGTGTATTGTATAATATAGTGTCTTAAAATACTCCTGCTTACCTCCTCATTGATGCTGCTACAATATTTACATAACACTGCTAACTAATTCTTCATTATGTAGGTTATTTATCCTTTTTGTTGAAGACTGTCTTCCAAGCATATTTAATATTATTGAATTGAGGCATTGTTTTTATTTCTACCTCCTGCTTAGCTGCAGTGAATCTCTTCTCAGTTCTGGGGCTGCACTGGTGGGTCAGGATTCATGTTTACTGCTCCCTGGGGCAAGAAGTGAAGAGTAGGAGGAGATCTGTGGCAGGACAGAGTCTTGGCTAGCCATCAAGAAAAGCTGTTGATGTCTTCAGGATGGGTTATTTCAGAACCAGAAAAAAATTAAAAAAGGAAAAAATAAAGGAGCTGTTTTAGTTTAGAGGAATAGTTGTCCTGGGAGCAAAAAGTAAAAGTGGAAACTAATATTTTAGAAAATACTTCAGTAGAAAGACATTTTTAGTGCGTGATATCTCAGAGGCCGGGGAAAATTATTTGAAACATTAAATATTTTCAAGACTTTCTGTACTGAATACATTTTTCAACCCTAGGCTAGATGTTTTTGTTAACATTTCTTGTTGAAGAGTTGATTCGAATCAGAAAAAAAATCATATTTCCGTGTGATTGAGGAGCACTCCAAGGCAAACGAGCATGTAGCACACTTTACTTAGTTCAATCTGAAGGTCAATCCAGACGGACAGGGTCTTTAAGTTCCCTCTTTAACACTTCGACACTGGTAAGCCTGGTTTCCCATTAATCTTCTTGCATGTGTCTATAGCACAGAGCCTCAGGCCGAGATCACCTAGCTTCCAACATAGTTGTCTGCCCCCATCCACAAGTAAGGCACCTCATCAAATAGCAACCAACAATGTCTTGGCTCATACTCACACCCTAGTTTCCTGCAACTTAAACACACTGCTCAAATACATTCCTCTTCCAGCAGCTAGGGAAATGAAACGTAGAGGTCACTTCCAAGCTAGATTTTTCCATGTGATTTCTGCTAATTTCCCCAAGAAACCCCAAAGGTAGACTTTTATAGTTATAGAGTTGCTGAACTGCCTTAGGTTTGCTAGAAAGAAAAAAAAATCCCCTTTACCAGCTTTTTGGCTCTTTTGTTTTTGTTTTTTGTTTTCTCTCAGCTGAAACAGAAAGCATGTAAAATTTTAGAGGTTCTATAAACCTGTAGATTTTTCTTTATGTACTAAACCTGGCTGTGTATATATAGTAAAGTAGCCATACACCTTTTTTCTCACCAAGTAAAACAAAACCAGGATCATTCTATCAAATAAATGCAGTAATTCTTCCAAAACTAAACTCACACTGTCATTTAATGAGTAAATTAGACCTCTTAATGTATCTAAATAGCTAAATATTAGAGTTATATGATAAGTAAAGCTTTGAGTATATCTTGTTAAAGTATAAAACCTCTCCTGTTTCTTATAGAAATAATAAAGAAATATTTATTGACTAACTAGTAAAAGACCGACACCAAACTACGGGCTTTTCGAAGCTGACTCTCCATGACACTATGAGTTAGATTTTATCATCCCCTTAAACTGAGGAGAAAAACAGCCTCACAGAAAGCAGGTGATTTCCCAAGGTCACTTAACTCATAAATGAGCTTGGATTCAGTTCTAACTCCAGCCCCAGTGTTATTTCCACTACTTGATTCTGCAGCTCTTCATTTGAAAATTTAATCATAAAGAATACTACATCATTAATCTACAAACATGTTGAGTACAAAATGCTGTCCTCTGTTAAATTGAATAACCTTGGTCAGGGATAGGGTAATGTTTGATCTATTGAAAAAGATCTGATTTAAAACCTAAATCAAAATATAGGCCTAAGAATCTGAAAATCAAAAGTTTATTTCCAAGCTCATGGTAAGTTCTGCTTTCAGCAAGAATGTTTTTAGATGATTTATAATGGGTATTTTTCAAATTACTTATTACAATAAAAATACTTGATTATACTTAGTAACTGTACATAAGCATATTTTAAACCACTTTGAGAGGATAAACATGATTTAAAACTCTTTATGCTAATTTCTGCCTGATGTAGAGGACTTATAACAGATGCATTAAGAACATTTATGAACTTCACAAAGATAAAACTTAGAGCACTTTCTTTAACGCTGAATTTTAACTCTCATACAATACTAGTTTGAAAGTATATTAATAAGATTTTTAAAAAATCTAAGTAGGTTTAATATGTTTGGTATTTTATATTTTGTCTATTCATAATGCAGAAGAGTATTTTGTCTCTCATGAAATTTTGGTTAACTGTAAATCAGAAGTCATTTTTGTGATCCTGCAAATAGCAGTACGTATTATACTATTAAGTGTGTTTAGTAAACATTAAATAATAATGTTGACTTAGTTCCACAGTTCACATGTAATACATTAGTTGATCTTCTGGACCAAAGAATGGTATTTATTCCATAAGTGCTGTTGGACAATGGCATATAACAGAATGACTACTATTCTGTTAAAAATAATATTAATGACAGCTAATATTTCAAAGATGCGGCCATTTCATGTAGAGTGTATTCATCTCAGAAGCTTTATATTTTTATGTGATTTAAATTGTAATATAAAGAAATTTTATTCTTTCTCTCTGGGTCCAGTTGGCGTTTGTTGTCATTTTTCTTTGTTAAGCAACTTCCCATTGTTTACCAAAAAAGACGAAGGTAGGATGAAGAACAGGGGGATGGCAAATTACCTATAGATTTTTTTTAAACATATGGTTAATCATTTTCTTTATCTATCAATTGCTTTAATCTGTATGTAGATGATTTCATCATTTCCCCTTTCATTTTTCTCATTCTTATAACTTACTTCTTGGCTACCTGAGCTGAACCAAGTTTCAGTCTTTCTTAACATGTGGGTTTTCACATATTTTTAGGTTAAAAATCTATTTCAGCATTTTTCTGTGCTAGTAATTTGGTTCAGATAGAGCCTATACTCCCTCTATAATCCCAAAAAATAGCTTTTGTGTGTATGAAGTGCCTCACGCATCTTAACATTCTTACTAATGAGCTCATTTGATCCTCCAAGTCCAGAAAAATATTTGGAAAGTTTATGTGACTTACACAAGTGCCATTTACTTAACCACAGTCCTTACTGTAGGACTCTGTATCTGCCAATCAGTGGGGAAGAGGAACCCGGCTAGAAACATATATAGTGATATGTAAACAAAAATAAATAAGTAGACTAAATCCTTGGGAACTGTGGGAAAACAAAAGGAACAAATATGCAAATGGTTTAGAATTAAGAAACATCCCTAAGGCTGACTACTGACTTCCAGGAAACAAAGTCCTGAGTAGTTTGAAGTCTGCCCTACTCTCATGGACAGATCAGTCTCTAAATTTTCTGAGCCTTGACTTCTTACTTGTATAATGCAATTAATAGTTAACGTACCTAAATTCTCTGCAATGTGCCTCGATTTTTCTTAGTCTCACGGACACTCCTGAGCAATACGAAATTCTATGTAGTTTGTCGATTTCATTACTCTCATGTAAATAAAGTCTCCATACCATTTAGAACTTCCTAATTCTATATTACATTGGATAATGAACCAAATCCAGTTCTACTTTATGACTATAATCAAACTATTCATTATTGGAAAAAATTACATAAAATATGTAAAAAACAAAACTTTGTTTTAATTTTGAAAACAAAAGCAAAAGGAATCTGAGGTTATTTCCATAGAGAATATGATTTTTTTCTTCATCTTAAAGTAGGAATTAAGAAAACTGAGGATGAAGAGAGGCATCCAGTAATAAGCTTTTTATATTGAAATTACAGATTTTGATGACAAAATCCCTTTACCCCCTCCCTTTACCTCCATTTTCCATAAGAACCCAGAAGCACAGAATTGAACTGATCATAATTCACATTTCACAGCCACTATCATCACTGGGCCATGAAAGGGACAAAAGGTAGTTGAGTTCATCTATAAAAGAGAAAATGCACAAGAAAGAGAATAAAAGAGAGTAACTAAGAACAAATATTTAAGAGTGGCTAAGTATAAAAATGACTTTGAAAAGGCCAATAACCAGAAGGCAATGAGGCTTACCAAAAGTGCTAAAGACAAGGAAAATAGGGTTTTGAATTTATGTTCACAGAAAATAAACATGTTGCTTCAGAATAACATTTTCATAACACATGGCAAAGAAAAAGCCTTACTACTCAACTATTATTTTATTTTCATCTTCTCTGTCAAGGATAGCAAAAATGTTAGTAAGAGGAAATCGAAGTCCAAGAAACATGAGATTGTAAGAAAGCAATTCTTTCCCTCAATGACTTTTTTTTGTTGTTCCAGAAGAATTATACTCTGGTTACAAAAGGAAGTTTCAAATAAAATTTCTTACCACCAAACTATTTCTTGAGGAGTTGTGAATAATCAGAAAAATAATCAAAATACTGGGGAAGAGCAAAAATGTTGTTATAATTTCTTTCCAAATTAAAAGTCAAAGCATTCTATAATATTCTGGAAAGTTTGAAATTATCTCTATAAAAAGTTTTAGAAATTATTACTAAAATATAGTTTATGAACAATTGAAAATAAATGATCAGAAGGAATTAACATGGGTTCACTAAACACAAGTTATGCATGTCTTATGCTATTTCTTTTTCAACAGACTTTGCCCATTTTTGTACCAGGTAATTTCTAGACACATATATCAATTTAGGCAAATCATTGGATACACTCTTGGATGATATATTCACGGACAAGAAAAAAATGATTAAATTCTACTATAATTTGCGAGTGATTTGAATGTTTACAATGAAAATATGCTCTGTATAACACTCTGGAAGGATATCTAGTGGAACAGGATTTTGTCCTGGGCTCTGTTATGATCAAATTTATCTAAGAGAATTATTGCCTAAGACTTGATTGGCTGGACAAAAACAGAGCAGTGGCTGGCACCCATGAGAGTGTAGCCCAAACACCAAGTATAGAACTCCAGCTATTGCACTGAAATCCATCTGCCTGCTTGTGCTGAGGCCACACCTCTCAAGGGCTGCTCTGAATAAGTGACTGAGCCTGGCAGGGAGATGGAGGTAGGCCCATTCCTGAGTGATGTAGAACTCCTCTGACAAGTGACTGGCTCACGGGCTCCTTGAAGGCCTTGCTGAAACTTCCTTCTAATGCTGTCCAAGGAGAGTTAGATCTGCAATCAGATCTGAGTTAAAACCTACTTAGTTTGCCACCTAGGTAAACTATGCATGAGGATCACTGGATTCCAGGTCTTACCAGCTGCAAAGAAAATCAGGGCTGGTGCTCCAGATTCTGGGTTTGAGAGTTTGATGCTCAATGGCAAATGAAGGTAATAATACAAGCGTAACTTCTGTAGAATTGAAAGTCATTAGTAGATACAAACGGGAAAAACAAAACCAGAGAAATGGTGGAGATTTCAATATGTATGAAGTAATGTTAATCTAAAAGTAGTTTATGTTTCTCCAGAGGACAACGGTTTGTAGGTAAAAGAGAAAAGATACGACATAGTTAAGCACTGCTTTCATGAAAACACAGGCATGTGCACACACACACACATGCGCACCCCATTGCATTAAGGAAACAAGCCACCCTTTCTTTGTTTAGGAATCTTCTCAAGCTTCCCTTCCATTCCTCTCCTGCTCCAGGTTTAGTGGAGGATGGCTCCCTCTATCACAGGTTGCCCTTCCTGATGTGGACCACTTTGGCTCACCACCTGGGCTAGCGAGGTCTTTATCTTCTTATTTTGTAAATCAACTTGGTGGAGTTTGATTTCCCACTACTTATATCTTTAGGAGAGGACAAAAAGGTGTTTTATTTTCTCATTCACAGTTATCCCCAGTAAGCCTGACTCTCCAGCTCTCCAGATGTATATGGGTAGCCCTGAATGTAATTTAGGCTCTCAGGCTAGAAGCCAGAAAACATAATGAAAGAGATATTCAAAGAAGACTGCTCAGCAGGTCTTTGAAGATGTTGGACTGGAACTCAGGAAAAACTATGTTTGTGGATGTAGATTTAAGAATCATCTACATTAAAATAATAACTGAAGAATCAGAAGAGATGCATTTAATGAGGGAGGAAGTGTAGAAAGAACTAACAAAGGACCAAGACTGAATCTTAGAAAATGCCTATGTGGCCTGGGTTTGGGGACCTATCTGGACCTTTATACAGCTCAGCTGTTAGATCTTTCCATGGGTCTCTCCTAGCTCCCCATGGCCTCCATTATCTTCTCACTTTGCAGTAGCTCTTACAGACTCAGCCTTCTCCACTTGGTAGTTTCCACCAGTGCTCCAGCTCCTGGGGTTCTGGTCTCATTTTCTTTGCTTCTTTTGAAAGTAAGTATATAGGCTCTTTATTTTTCTTCTCAGGTAAACTACAAATATACACAGAAATATACACAACTGAACACATGCAGGAATGCACACACGAGGAACATCAAAAAATAAAACAAGAAACTCTAATCATTAATGCAGTTTTAAAATCTCTAATTCAACAGATAGGGTAAATGGATGCCTGATTTTCTTTGTTTAGCCCTACACCTTCATTTGTCCTGGAGATAAGAGCCTGTTACACCTTCCTTCCTGCCTCCGCCATTTTCCTCACCTCTCTTTAGGAGACACCATTTGAGAACTCCTATCAGCAGCCAGAATAGTATTAAGAAGACTCATCAACCACCAACAACAAGAAAACAACCAAACAAAAAATAGAAGAAGAGGGAGGAAGAAAAAATAACTACTATTCCTCACGACAGAAAAAAATAATATTATCTACAATACTACTCATCATTATTAGTTGGCTGCGGCTACTACAACAAAATATAGCATATAAAAAACAAAAAAAAATTACTCCTAGTACTACCAGAAGAACACAAGACGGCAACAAAAAAGACAGAAGAAGAGGAGGCCCCCAGTACTTCATAGGATCCCCAGAAAAAAAGAACCACAAAAAACAAAAAAGCAACAAAACAAGACTATGACACCAGTCCGACGACTCCCTTCGAAAAAAAACCACCAACAACAACAAGACCAACCAACAACAGCAAGCAAGCAACAACACAACAACAGCACCTCATTATAAAAAAAAAAAACCCGGCCGCCTCCACAAGTGGAGAGAGACAGACCAACTCACTCACTGACCCACCCACTGACTCACGACTGACCGCACATACTTCCATTAATCAAGCCAGGAGGAAGGAGCGCGCGCGCCCGCCTGGGGGAGGGAGGGAGCAAACAAAGAACAAACAGGCACAAAAAAAAATCCACATACACAAACAACCTCCAAGAAAGCCCACCTGGGGGATGGTTGGGGGTGAACCATAATTACCCTTAGGTTACTCTAGGTCACTTTCTAAATCTCATTATACCTGAATTGGGAAATTCCTAGATTGATGAAGCATTCCCTCCAACCCCAGGTGTAGCATTTGCTTGGGATAGGATTAAGAGTGGGGCAAAACCAAAATGAAGTGCCTGCCCTTCTCCTTCCTCCCAGGTATAGCAATTATTCAAAACAGCACCAAAATGGGAAACCCTTGTGCCGAGAAGAGCTGGAGATCCCAATTATCCACCTAACAATACAAGAGGTTGGGAAGTCTAAGATTAAGGTGCCAGCAGATTCTGTGTCTGGTGAGGACGTGCTTTCTGGTCTATAGATAGATGGCACCTTCTTGCTGTGTCCTCATATGGTGGAAGGACCAAGGTAGCTCTCTGACACCTCTTTTAGAAGAACACTAATCCCATTCATAAAGGCTCTGCCCTTATGACCTAATCACCTTCAAATGATGCCACCTGTTTATAACAACACTTTGGTGATTGGGGAACACTACATATATAGGGGAACACTATGTGTGTATGTGTGTGTGTATGTATATATATTTATATATGTGAAATAGACTAAGCATGCCAAAAATGAATGATGTTTAGAAAATCTAAACAACACAGTTGACAAGGTTGATTTATGTAGATGATTATATACATAAAATCTTGTACTCAATATTAAAGAATATTCATTCTTTTCAAGTTTACATTGAATGTTTATAACAACAGACCATGAAACAAGTGCTAGCACAAAGG
>NW_012148186.1:667521-668564 GCF_000956105.1 Propithecus coquereli
TCCATAATAAATCTTCAAAATCCATTATATATTTTGTACTTTATAGCACATCTCAATTCAGAGTCACTACATTTTAAGCACTCAATACCCTCATGTGACTAGCAGTTACTATATTGAGCAGCACAGATCTAGGTAGTTTTTGAGAGAAAACATTGATAAAACGAGGGCAGGGAAGGAATGTTTACTGAGTACTGTACCTACTTCCAGTCAAACTGCACTAGTAATTTTACATTGATTTAAAATTTAATCCTCACAAAAACGTGAGGTAGCTCTTAACATTCTCACATTTCAGATGAACAAATTGCCACTTGAAAATTTAAGAAACTTGTCAAAAATCATCCAGCTAATAAGTCTTTCCAGCCCTAAGCTATCCTTTTTGTATTCTTCTTTTCTTCCTCAAATCAGGTGTCTTTACTAAATTTTTCATTATTAATAAATGCTTAAACTATAATCAATATTACCAAATGCCTAAATTATTAACTAGAAAATTATTAAGAAGAGAAAGAGGTAAATGTGCTCATTTTCTTTATTGTTTTGAAGGAGATGTACATATTACCATTATATCACTAAAAATGTAATTTTAAATCCACTGATTTATAAATTTCACATAGATCATAAGTGTGGAATCTCAAAAATGATATCTGAAGCTGGTGCTTGTCAGTTTCTGTCATTTATCAAATCAGTATTTTTACACACTGTGAATGTCTTAGTCTTGGTTGTGAAGGGCATGTGGATATGACAGTGTCAAGGTCTGATGTGACTGAAGAAAATGTTTGTTCTGATTTGTTGTGCATGAAAAATATTAATCCCCCAACATGTAGGCCTATGTTTACAAGCCATTGCAAATTCATGTTCTGCATATTTTGGTCACAGCTAATTCTGACATGGTGGAATGTGAAATTAGCCATGTAGTATTAGGAAGATAAAAAAGAAAATATTGTACTTATTTTGTTGTCTGAATTTGATATATGTTACTAATTATAGAACTGTTATATTTTGATAAACGCTAATTCTGACATGGTGGAATGTGAAATTAGCCATGT
>NW_012148186.1:668614-669349 GCF_000956105.1 Propithecus coquereli
TCTAAAATCCAAACCTCTGTAATGCATACTTCTTATTCCTCTTTAATACTTGTTTTTCTTTAGTAGTTACCACTATCTAATTCTATCTTATTTATTGACTGTCTCTCCACTTGAATATAAACGTTAGGAGAACGGATGCAAAGGACAAAAGTGTTTTTTGGAGAAAAACTTACAAACAGAGGAATCGCAAAGCGAACATTGTCCCAAAGCTCTTATTACCCCAGAAGAAGTGTGGCTAGGCCAGGTAGGACTGGACTGAATGGCCTAAAGCAGACGTGCTGCAGAGAGCACACATGTCCTCATAATGCTCTACATATTCACAGGGACAAGCACAGAAAACAATTTTGTATGTAACAACGGAAACTTCTGATCAAGAAAGCAGTCTTCTAGCTTTCTCTTACAACCTGTGAGGAGTAATTGAAGATTTTAAGAAGGGAAAAATCATGATGACACTTGTCTTTCACAAAGCATGCTTTATTATAGCGTGAAGAAGTTGGTCAGAATAGCTAATACGAGCAGTTCCTCTTGTCATTCTCCACCTTCTGAGAAATTGGAGAAGGCCCTCTTTAGGTTAAGGAATCTGATTGGTCAAGACCTCAATAAATCTTAGGTAGTTCAGGAAGACACTTGTAAGGAACATGGGCTTGAGTGTTGCCCCATCCAGTCATTACATGCAAGGCAGAGAGAGTCCAGATAACAATATGAGTTTTTCTACTTTTTTCCAATTTTTAGAAG
>NW_012148186.1:676174-677528 GCF_000956105.1 Propithecus coquereli
TTATTTTTATCTATTCCCCTTTTTCATTCCACTAGTTGGTTTTCTGGTGTGTTTGGTAAAATTATTGTGCCAATTCTACTGCCATATGGGAGCCCTCTCTGCCCATTAACTTTCTGGCTTTATACCCTATACTGGCAAGCAAATTGCCTCATGACATGTGTGCATTTGCAATTTTAGTGTCCTTCAAAAGCACATCGACAGGAGCAGATTTTTTGTCTTTGGACTTTCAGAAGAAGAATGTAAATACTATTCCTGTCTGCTCACCACATTTTTGGCCTTTCATTCCTACCTGAAATCTAAGTATAAGCCAATGAGACCTCTAATCTAGAAGGTCTCATTGTATTTTACTTAGAAACAAATCAGACATCTACACCCAGAAAAAGGGCTGTTAATATCTACCTTGTATGAATATGTGTGCAAAATTTTATATGTATATACATGTGTACACATTTATCATGTAGAAAGTCTGTACCTTTCATCCGAGTCTTAATGTTCTTCATCCCAAATAGGTTGAAGCCACTGAACCATTAGGAAATATCATGTTCATCAATTGCCTTCTGTATTATGGTCCTTCAGGATACACACACACACATGTGTGCGTGTGCACACACACAATGAAGGGTCTTTAAAAAGTTCATGGAAAATAAGTATTATGATGAAACTATGCATGGATTTCAAAAATTTTTTGCAACAAAATAAAGTCTTGTTAACTTGTCATAACATGTTTGAATAGGATCTAGTTTGAGGTACTAAGAAGGATAAGACATCAATTTAAAAACAGCCCCTTTCAGAGCAACATGAATTCTGATAAAATTCAAGCAAAAACAAACATTGGATTTATGGTGAAATTTGGGTGGAAGAATGGTGAAATCATTGATGCTTTATGAAAAGTTTATGGGGACAATGCCCCAAAGAAATCACCAGTTTACAAATGAATAACTCATTTTAAGAAGGGGTGGGATGATGCTGAAGATGAAGCCAGCAATGGCAGACCTTCCATATCAGTTTGTGAGGAAAACACTCATCTTGTTCATGACCTAATTGAAGGGGACCAATGATTAACAGCAGAAACAATAGCTAACACATCTGGACATAATGGACATCTCAAGTGGTTCAACAATTCTAACTGAAAAATTAAGGTCGAGCAAACTTTCCATTTGATGGATGCCAAAACTGTTGCACCCAGATCACCTGCAGAGAACAGCAACGTTTTCAATGGAAATTTTAAACAAGTGAGATCAAGATCTTGAAGCATTTCTTTGAAGAATTGTTAATAGGAGAAGAAAAATGGCTTTACCAGTATGATCCTGGGACAAAGCACAATCAAAGCAATGGCTACCAAGAAATGGAAGTG
>NW_012148186.1:677578-677933 GCF_000956105.1 Propithecus coquereli
CAAAAACGATACTCACAGAAATACCGAGAATAATGTTTGACTAAATATCTGGGTACCCTGTGGTCCAGTCAAGTTGACAGATAAAATTAACCACCATGCCATGTAATATACAGAATTTGTTATACCATTATTTGCCAGTGTGCAGCAAAATATTACCTTATGATTTCAGCCTGCACCATTAGATATGTCTGAACCTTGCCTAGCATTAAATTGACTGCAAAAACTTACACACATGCTATGATAGTATTTCCTTTTTGCAGCTTACAGCTCTTAGCATTCAAGGGTCTGAATATTTTTGGTACCAGTGAAGCATTAAATCATATTACAATGACTTAATAAAAAAATTTTAAACATA
>NW_012148186.1:682450-684492 GCF_000956105.1 Propithecus coquereli
GTCAAAGCTAACCTCAATGCATGATCATTGTCTTTCCTTCTCCTCCCTCCTTCTAGGACCTGGGACTTCAAGATATGATCTGAGGACACCAACATCCAAAGCACCTTTTTGCTCATTTAAAGTTTTATTTTCTGGTCTCCATCCTGATCTTATGGAATCCGAATTTCTGAAATGAGGCCTAGAATCTGCATTTTACTCAAATACTCTAGTTACTTATGCATACCAAAACTTGAGAAACACTGCTCTTTACAATCTCTGTCAATAATTGCCTCTTTCACTAACAGATTCAGAATTTTCCTCTTAACTGCCTCTGATATGTGGCTCACATTTCACAATATAGTCCATAAATTTCATTCAGATGTCACTTATAAGCCCCTAAATGGACACTAAAATGGCCTTTTCCCAGTCCCTATTCTTCTTGGCCTCTTTGCAATATGATAAAATAGTTATATCATACAGCATCGAATTCCTGAAATTTCAGTTATGCACGTTTGGCCAAAGAGAAAAAGAAAAAAATGAAAATATAAGCAGATAATTTATGTACTATTCCAGTCATTGAACCTCTGCTCCAAAATAAGTATTAAATGGAAGACCTGAATCCACCATAAGTTCAATAGGTTTCTCATAGTATGAGCTACTTGCTCACTGAATGTGAGTCCAGTGTGGAAAACACTGTCTTTGACATTCAACCTGGACCCTGTATGAAATTCAACTGCATCCTATGGTGCTCAAAAGAAAGGAAGGTAGGGAGGGAGGGATTGAGAGAGGAAGGAGAGAGGATCCATTCTAATGTGGAAAGGAAAAAGAAAACTTGTGTTGAATTTTTATGGCAAAACTCTATGTCAGTATCCAATATGGCACCTTCTTGATGGATTTTATAAAATAGTTTTGAATTTGTGCCCTTTTCAACTTTTATCATGAATCAATAATATAACCCATGAATAAGATGAAAATTCACTCTAAAATTAACTGTGCTATTCATTAAACCACTTCCTTCCTTAGCCTCAACAATTGTATTCTCACTTGGTTCTTCTCTTGTACCTTATTGCTCCTTCTTGGGTCTCCTTTGCCAGTTCCGTACCCTAAAAGTAAAGACAGTTTTAGCTCCTGTCTTCTTTTTGCCTTTACTTCCTCTGGTTTGTTTCACTAATGGATCCTAATTGTTAAACAAGATGATCATTTAGTTTCTGAATTAAATCCAGCTAAGGGCATAATTCTTCTGGAAGCATAACTCCATCATTTAAGTAGATCTGAAATTGAGTCATAGTTCCTAGCAATAGAATTAAATGGCCCAGTCACAAGTGTTAAGATACGGTGTTGTTTGTTCCCCTAGGTTTACTTGTACCAGATCAATTAATTTGGTACTTGGTGACAAACTGCTAGAGCTTATGTCACTTAGTAGTCTCTGTTCTCTTCAATAATGCCCCTCCCCACAGGATGGAGTTTCTGACTTGACTTCTCACTTAGTGGGCTGACTTGTTGACCTATACTGTTAGATACTATCAGCTTCTTTAATTTTAAGTTTCATCAAATAGTGAAACTGAGGAGCCTGACAAAGTGGCTGATGACAGGCATCAAAGCCTGGAGAAAAAATCCAGTGGATGTAGGCATAGAGAATTATGGAAGATGAAAGTAAAAGAAATGGAGGGATGGAGAAACTTAAGGGAAGCTCATTTTGCAAGAATTTAGCCTCTCAGGCACTTTTAGCTTCATAACTACTATTCAATATTAGACTGAACTTTAATAGTAACTTTTACAATTTATGATATGCCCTGACTTTTATTCAGAAAAGCACACACATTTCTAAGTTTGAAAATGTCAAAGAATCACTATGAAATTAGTTCTAATCAGATCCTTGCCATTAGTGAAGTGTGAATTCAGCAGCATTCAGAAGAAATGGCTTTTGGAACATAAAAGTTAATCTATCATGCTAAAAGATCATTGAAAACACTATTTTATAAGCCAAATTGATGGCAGCTATATTAACCAAAATACATTTGCAAAGGAAATTTTTAAGAAGTATATCTTTATTTCCATTAGAT
>NW_012148186.1:685922-687206 GCF_000956105.1 Propithecus coquereli
GTGCTCTAAGTAGAGGAAGCAGCAAGTGCCTCAGAAAATGTCAGGAAAAGTGTTGACTGGATTAAGCATAGATTACTTTCAAACAAATTGTTATCTAAAGGGTATTATGAGATTATCTGATTGCTTAGACCAATTTTCTAGGAAAGTTTTATCTCATCTAAACCAAATGGTTGCTACATAATCAGGGAAGAGTGGAAGAGATATTGTAAAGATAGATACAATGTTCAATATAAATGTACAGAGAAGCAAATGACTTAAAATTAAATACTAGACACAAGTATTCCTATAGCTCTTCGGAAGTTTTTATCCTGAGGAAACCTCAGTGGCTGGTTTTACTACTAAGAGTTCCCAGCTGAAAAGGAGTTCTACATTGCATGACTTTCTCTCCCTCAAAATCCTTCTCAACTTTCCTCTTCATCCTACTTTTCAGGGTCCTTAAGCCCCTCTCCCTGATATTGCCACCAGAAAATTCAAAATTTCGATCACTTACCACTTTACTGTACAGAGGAATTAGCTTCAAGTCAATTCTGCATACACACAAATTCATTAAGTTGCCCCATCAAATCAAGAACTGTTCACTTCAGGTATGAACCTCTTAGCAGAACAGAAGAACCTACAGAATTTTGAAATTTTTGTCATTTTTCTTTACACATGTGTACATTTTTATACTTCCTCTATTAAGCTCTGTATGTGAGAGGGAACTAAATGGATTTTTTAAAACAGATATGAATTGTCTTTAGAAAACGGAAGCAGAAAGACAGTCAGAATTATATATGTTTATCTGAGAATTTTTGCTTGTTTTAAATAGATGTTTTCTCCATCCCACAATAATTATTCAATGAATCAAGAACTCTAAAGAAGCTATGTGTAAAGTTCTATAATAGCTAAGTAGAATGAGCATCCAGTTCTGCCCGGCATGGTGATAAGAACGGGTATTAAGTATCTATAGACAATTCTGAAGCCATTGAAAGTTTCCAAGACACAAAATTATATTTTAGAAAGATAACTCTAAAAGTTACGAAGAAACAATTAGGATTATTTGAGTAAAACTAGATGTCATGTTGTCAGTTAGAAATCTGTAGCAATAACCTTCTAAAGACAGAATGAGGAGGCCGGGTGTGGTGGCTCACCCCTGTAATCCTAGCACTCTGGGAGGCCGAGGCGGGCGGATCGTTCGAGCTCAGGAGTTGGAGACCAGCCTGAGCAAGAGCGAGACCCCGTCTCTACTAAAAATAGAAAAGAAATTAGCTGGACAACTAAAAATATATACAGAAAAAATTAGCC
>NW_012148186.1:687256-687882 GCF_000956105.1 Propithecus coquereli
TATTAAATTGGAACTAACTGATGGGCACACATGTGCACAGAGGGAAGCAAAACCCAGTGGAAATCAAGCAATGGGGAGGAGGAGGGGAGGATGGGTGAAAACCTACCTAACAGGTACAATGAACACTGTCTGGGTGATGGGTACACTCATAACCCTGACTGGAGCATAACAAAATTGACACATGTAACCAAAAACATTTCTACCCCAGTAATATTTTGAAATAAAAAAAATAAGTATCACGTCCTAACCAAGTAGACACATCACACCTTCTATACACAAGGGAACCCTTCTGGGCACTCTCTTTTGATACTAGAATGGCCTCATTCACAATAAGCATTCAATAAATGTTATCTTCATATTCGTATTTCAGTCTGTTATTTACCTTCAGATCTGATAGCTTCCACCTAACACACCTAGGTCAAAAGTAGAAGGGATTGCAATTTCTTTACCCTAACTGTCCTCCAAAAGCTTGTCTGAATCTCTTTATCTCTGTCCAAGAAGAATGCAATATATGCTCATTTCCCCAACATTCATAGCTAACATCGATAAGGACGGTCAAGTTAAAGTAGACAAGAAGAACAAAACAAACAACAACAACAAAACCCACATCTATAATGAAAAAGAGC
>NW_012148186.1:700472-704848 GCF_000956105.1 Propithecus coquereli
TAAATATTGAACAAGAGAAAATGTTCTACAAACATGAGAAAGATAGTGTCTAATGGAAATATGTTCTTCAACATTAGAATAAAGTAAAGGAGATATGTAGTAACTGATTTAGATCTTATAAAATATTGTTAAAAAGCAAATTGAATATTACACATGTTAGGACTTAATGTCAGTATGACCTTCCTTAGCCACGTATGCGAATTGTATGAAAATCTTCAACAAATCTAATGCAGTTGTAGGGGGCTAGTACTGTTAGACCTCATGCCAAGTTCTTGGACCTTATCATCAAAACAATGTGGGAATTTCTGAGTTTTCCTTGTTGTTCCCGCTGCTGCTGCTGCTAAAATATTCCATTTTTTGGTTTGTGGATGAATTAAAGAATATTCAATCAAGAGTTTAAATTGGAGTTTTGCAAATAATAAAAAGCCTAGTTGGTTAAAATTTAAAATCATCTTCCGGGTTCACTGAATGTACAGGAATAAAATTTAATGGAACCAGCAGGATCCTTTTTGCTCAGTTTGTTTGCCCCCAAGTTTAAGTGATGATCAGACTCCTCACACTGTACCTTGATCTCTGGCTTCTGGAAGTGAAGGAATTCTCTAATTTATTTTTGCTAAGTAGGAAACATGGCTCCCTCCACAGTAAAAATCAAGCTGAAATTTATAATACGGGAACTACTGGGGAGGAGGGAAGATGCATTCAAAGAGAAACAAACCAACAGACTGAAAAATCCTGAAAGCTGACACATATCAGTGCTGAAAACATTGGCAGATTGCCAGAAAGTATTTTGGCAGAAGATATTCAAGTTTAGAAGAGCTAACTTTAGACTGAAGAAAGGCAGTTAACTAGAGAAAAAGCAAAAACAAAAAGTGGATAAAGAGAAAAAAATAGAAATTGATTTCAAGGGTAGACACTCACAGTCCCTTTGTTTTAATGAGAAAAATACAAAAAACAAGAGTAAAATCTTCCATCTCTATTGGCTGAATAATTTCTGAAAATGAAAATCTATTGTAACTAAGCAACACCACTACAATTTCTCTGATTCAGGATGCTGTGATTTAATCAACAAGAGAAACTAGGAATATTGGTAAATAAAGTGTAATTTTCCTGACCCTGGCCAAACAGATCTGAAAACTATGGGCCATATCCTCCCATTGATCTCTTCTCCAAAGCCCCAATGATGGAAGTAAGACACTAACGGTCTTAGCAGAAAACTGCTTATCTTCACAATGCAGGATGACAAGACAGCAGATCAATATATCTAGATATGTTCTTTAAGTATGCAATTAATTTATTTGAAACCTTTTTTATTAGTTGAGTTACAGAATAAATGATTTGACAAGGAGATCTTGAATTAATGTGAACCACATTTAACAGAAGATAGCAATTAAATGCAAGTGAGTAATATAGCAGTATAAGAAAGAGAAGATAAAGGAAACCTCCTCGATGACCAAGTGGAAAACAATTTGAATTCCTGTATGTTATTTTGCCTCTAAAAAGGATTGTTTTGTTTGTTTATTTGCTTATCTGTGTGGCAGAGGTGCAACGGTATGTCACAAATATGTCTTGGCAGTCTTCTGACTTTCCTTTTTTAAAAACATTATTACTTTTATGAGCTATGGAAAGTTACTTTCATAATTAAGCTATGTAAAATATAATAGATACAGAGCTTATAATATTAGTGCATTCAGAGTACAAGTAAAATGATAATCAAAATTGTAAAATAAAAAGTAAATTCTCGGCCGGGTGCGGTGGCTCACGTCTGTAATCCTAGCACTCTGGGAGGCCGAGGAGGGCGGATTGTTTGAGCTCAAGAGTTCGAAACCAGCCTGAGCAAGAGCGAGACCCCGTCTCTACTAAAAATAGAAAGAAATTAATCAGACAACTAAAAATATATAGAAAAAATTAGCCGGGCATGGTGGCGCATGCCTGTAGTCCCAGCTATTCGGGAGGCTGAGGCAGAAGGATCACTTGAGCCCAGGAGTTTGAGGTTGCTGTGAGCTAGGCTGACGCCATGGCACTCTAGCCCGGGCAACACAGTGAGACGCTGTCTCAAAAAAAAAAAAAAAAGTAAATTCTACACCAGAAAAGATTAAAAAATTATTAGCATGAAAATCTGAATTGGCATGTGTTTCTTTCTTTAAACATTTAGCCTTCTTACGACTTATTTCTAAATTTATTGAAACTTTGCTTCAACAGCAAATATTTTGAATTGTCGATCTTTCTTTTTAAAGCATTTCTCTATTCCCAAATAATCTCTAACATTGCTGTATTGTGTATATGACTTACAATGCAATATTTAATAACTTCCATCATCTGCATAAGCAGATGTCAAGTATCAGAAAAAATGAGATGACTAAAATTTATTACCCCTACTAGTTATATTTTCTTTTACTTTATTAAATTTCTACAAGATATTGAGGACCTTTGCATCAAATTTATTCATGTTGCATAAGAGGGTCAATTTATTACGTATGCATGCTGAAAATTGGTTATTTCCTCTGCAATTTTTATTCTTGTCATCATGTGGACAGTGATATGTATTTAGAATGCATTGTTTTGACATTTGGACTTATTTCTAACCCAGATGGAAAAGGTGTGAAAAAAGGAGAAAAAGTTTCTAGACTTAATTGAGTTTTTGCTGTTATAAATAAATGATTAAAACGATTCCATTATTTAAATGGCTCAAAACTGAATAAAGAGGGTTTTTTGAGACAGGGTCTTGCTCTGTCTCCTGGGCATTGGTTTCATCCTAGCTTACTACAACCTCAAACTCCTGGGCTCAAGCGATCCTCCTGCCTCAGCCTCCCACGTAGCTAGGACTACAGGCATGTGCCACCATGCCCAGCTGATTTTTGTATTTTTTGTAGGGAAGAGTCTTGTTCTTGCTCAGGCTGGCCTCAAACTCCTGGCCTCAAGCAATCCTCCCACCTCGGCCTCCCAAAGTGCTAGGATTACAGGCATGAGCCACCACACCTGGCCAATACATAGTAAGATTTAAAGAAATATAAACACTTTAACACCACAGATACCTTCATCTAAAACAGTTAGAGCTTAGCTCAGTCATGACTTTATTGGTGAGGAGACGCCTGTGTTAGGAATATCTCCTGGTTCATAATCACTCTAAGCTTTGAACTATAAAAGAAAACCTTTCTCTAAATATATGTCATTAGCAGAGAAAAGGTTTTTTTGTTTTTTCTTAAATTCTTTTTATGAGCTGTATAGTGACTCCACTAAACAGCAGTCATTCTGGGTCTAAACAAAACATGGCAAAATGCAGAATACGTATTTTTCCAACGCTTATCTATTTTCCCTGTTCAGGTCATTATCTGAGAGTGTGCTGCTACATTTAATTTAAATCATTATGTTCCTTTGATTTTCAATTATTTAATGGTTAATTTACATCAAAGAGGATTTCTTTTTAAAATCTGCAGTTGTACAGCCAGGTATTTTTAAAGGTTTCTAACTAAACTGCGAACAGGGCCCAACTTTACTTTTCCCTTTCAAGATATTAAAATTACTTAAATCAGAAAGGATAGTTTGTAATACAGATATACAGATAAATACCCCCAATAACTTGGGATATCATTAGCTGAGCAATTCTGTCTGGGAAAAGCACCTACTTTTTAACAATTCTGTGGCACTGTGTAAATCACTTAACATCTCTTGTTCTCATTTTTGTTATTTATACAGAAGTTGAACGATGTGGTCCCTTAAATTATTTTAAGCTATGATAGTCTATTCTGTTCTCAAGAGAACAATTCTTTCTTAAATACATGAAGGTATTTATCCCCTTCCGTTCCTAACCTTGTATTGATTATAAACCTACTATAATCTACAGCCAGATACTGTAGTAGAATTTTTTTCGAAATAGAATTTGGTTTTCAGAAAAGTTTTAGATTTACAGAACAGCTGAGAAGATTATAGGGTCTACATATACCTCGCATGCAATTTCCCCTATTATTGATATTTTATGTGAGTATTGTATTTTTGTTGCAAGTGATGAACCAATGTTGAACCATTGCAATTTGCTAAATTCCGTAACTTTATTCAGGTTTCCTTAGTTATCACCTAGTATTCATTTTCTATTTTAGGATCCTATCCAGGATACCACACTACACTTAGGTGTCATAGCTCTGTAGACTCTTGTTGGCTGTGACAGTTTCTCAGATTTTCCTTCTTTTTCATGACTTTGACAGTTTTGGAAAATTCTGGTCAGGTATTTTGTTGAACATCCCTCAGTTGGAATTTGTCTGGGTTTTTCTCATGGATAGATTGGGGTTATGTGTTTTACAGAGGACAATAACAGAGATGAATTGTCTTTTTTTTTTTTTTTTAAGATAATTTCCCCAAATAGTATGGTTGAACTTATAAAT
>NW_012148186.1:705738-733721 GCF_000956105.1 Propithecus coquereli
GGTTAATGTTTGTACTTTTTGTAGAGAGGGGCTCACTGTGGTATTCAAGCTAGTCTTAAACTCTTGGCCTCAGGAAATCTTCCCGCCTTGGCCTCTCAAAGTGCTAAGGTTACAGGTGTGAGCCACTGTGCCCAGCTGGCTATTTAATGTTATACTTTGGGTTATAATCTTTTGTTTGTTTGTTTTGGCGCTGTGCCTCGGATCTGAACCGAGGTTGCTGCGGCTGCAATGCAGAGAACTAGCCACTACATGATCACAGCCATAATCTAATCCTTTATTTATTTTGTTGCTCAAATTTTTCCAGCTTTGACATTTTCAACTCTTTCAGTTGGCTTGGGTATTCTTTCAACATACCCCTCAATGCAGGTTTTTGTTTTGTTTATTTTGTTTTTAGCACTCTTTACTTTCTAGCACTACACAATGCTCTGGACTCATATTTCCTGTTCCAGTCCTACAATTATCTGTTTATCTAAAACACCAGGGTTTCTCTAAAGAATAGTATTAGACATCAAAATTCTAACCTCCTCCCCTTGCTTATCTCTAATCTCTAACAGTGAGAAAACTGGTTCCTACCATTTTCCATTAATTTATTTAATTTTTAATTCAAATATATACATACAGCAACATGGTGAGCGCTCTGTAGCCATGGGTTCCGCATCTGTGGATTCAGTCAACAGAGGATGCACAACCTGTGGATACAGAGGGTGGACTGTAAGGGAGTTGAGATTTCACGGGGTTCGGAATGCGTGGGGTGAGGAGCCCTGGAGCCAACCACCTCACATGTATTTTAAAGGATGAGAAATGACTATGGTAGCAATTAACTCAAATCCCCAGGGGAAATAACTGTATTAACTAAATGTATTGAGTTCCCTTTGCCTTTAGTATTATGGGATCCATTCATTTTCAAAGTTATTAGGTCAGCACTATTTCCACCCCGACCTCCTTCACTGATATTTTTTTCCCATGTACTTGTGATGCAATTGGATTCTCTTGTCACAGTCTGCATTCCATCCTGGGATCCTCCAACCTCCTAGATGATTTTTTTTAAATACTTGCATACATTAAGGTTCACTCTTGTGCTACAGAGTTCTGTAAGTTCTATAGGTTTTTGAAAAATGCGCAATGTTATGTATTCACCATTACAATATCACACAAAATAATTTCATCCCCTAAAACAAAACAAAACAAAAAAACACCCTTTTTTTTTTTTAACCTGTTTGACCCTTCTCCCCTCTGCCCAAGCCCCAGGTAACCAGGAAACTTTTTACTCTCTCTAGTTTTGCCCTTCTCTAGACTGTTATATAATTGGAATCATAAAGTATGTAACATTTTCGGACTGTCTCCTTACACTTAGCAAAATGCATTTCAGTATGCTCAGTCTTTTCATGTCTTGTGGCTCATTTCTTTTACTACAGAACAATATTCCATTGTACGCATGTAACACATTGTGTTTATCCATCCACATATTGAAGGTAATTGCCAATTTTTGATAATTATGAATAAGGATAATATAAACATTCATATGAAGATTTTTATTTGTACTAAAGTTTTAAAATCATTTGAGTAAATACTCAGGAGTGCAATTGCTGTGTATAGTAAGACTATTTTTAGCTTTGTTAAAACAATTTTTTAAACTACCAAAATGTCTTCCAAAAGTGGCTGCACCATTTTGAATTCTCATTAACAATGAATGAGAGTTCCCATTGCTCCTCATCCTTGTTAAAATTGTATTGTCAGTCCAGGAGATTTTAGTCATTCTAAATAAAGTGATATTGCATTGTTGTTTCAATTTGCAATTCCTTGATAAGGAATGATAATGAGCATCATTCATATGCTTATTTGTCATCTGTATATATCCTTTAGTGAGGTGTCCAAATATTTTGCCCATTTTTTTAAATAAGTTATATGTTTCCTTATTGTTGAGTTTTAAGAGTTCTGTGTATATATTGGATACCAGTCCTTTAGCAGATATACAAAGTAAGGGAAACTGAGTGATAAAGGTCACAGGGATAAGACTCACAAGACAAAGATGAGCAGAGGATAGATCTGAGTAGGGGGAATCAGTCTGGCGAACAGGGTTCCAAAAGCAAGAATGACCATCATAGGGATTTTTTTATGTCAGTACATATGTCCTCTTTCTTTAATTTTTTAATTTTAAAAAAAATGAAGCTAATGGGCAGAAAAGATTAAATTTTAATTTTGAAAACCTTCCTAACCACTAATTGTACTACTTTGCTATTTTTGTCTAAATTCAAACTTATTTAGAGGCTGTCATATAGGCACCAAAATTGATGTGGCATATTTAAACTTATAAATTGACATATGTAAACATCATCTAAACTATAAACCTTATTTCAAAATCAATTTACATAATATGTAAACAAACAGGCTTTCAATCAAAGTTTAATCAACTTATTATTAAATATTAATATAAAACTGACATTCTTTCTAATTTATGTAGCTACTGATCAAGAAAATCTTTAATTTACTTGTGGTTTCAAACCTCATCTGTTTTCTTCAAGTAATTGGAAAATATACTATAGACAAAAATAGTAAAAGTCACTTTATGGAATATAATTTATTTCAACTTAAGAAAGTACAGTTTTAACCAGCTAGGTCTAAAATTGCATAAGTTCTTTTTAAAATTCATATTAAAATTTTTTAAGCTTTCAAATACACTTAAAAATACTTTGATCCTATTATTTGGCCAGAAAATGCTAGCTTTTAAAATATCTAAGTATTTCTAATATTCTTTTCTGATACAAGTATGCATAGTTTTATGTCATAGATATAACTACCACATATAATAAGGCAAGTGTATAATTTATTATCCAAAGAGGTACAGTTTTGTGAATAAAAAAAGACAATAGTAATAATAATGATAATAGTAGTAATGAGATAATGGACACGGACTGAGTCTATTCTGGGCACACCTGGACAAAGGGTCAAAGTTAACCTTAATTTTAAAAAATTTGGATCAAACATTACCAAAAATACTCAAAAGTTTACAAAATACCTCATATTAACTGGTACTGATATAATATTTCCAGAATTTATAGTAGATACTTAATAAGTTATTTACAGGTATATTGATATTTATTTGGTTTCAAGTAACAATTGGAAGAATATTTCCATCTTAGCTTGTTAATAAGGAGTCGGAAACTAAAAGTAAGGCAGCATATTTTTCTTATCTTATGGAGCAACTTAGAAATATATTGAAAATCTTTAACAGGTTATCTTGTTCCAAACTGATCCACCTAACAAGTTTCCTGAAAAGCTACCATTAAAACTTACTGTTTTTTAAGGTCACATTTCTCAAAGTCTGTTCAAGGTACATCAGATTGTCAAATACTACTGGTTATGACAGAACCTTACTGAAACATCCTATGGGAGCTAAGACCTACAGTTATAGACAGGAAATTTTTTTAATGGAAAGTAAATAAGATTAATATACCATAACTCTTGCTTGTTGTTTATAAGGAAGGGTAAGCCAAAGGACCTCTTTACAGAGATAAGGTATGTATCTGTAAGAAGAAAGGAGAAAGAGTAAAGTGTAAAAGTTTTATGCTTTAACCTCTTCTATTTAGAAATCATGCCTGTTTGTTCTTTATATTTTTATAAAATATGGAAGATATTTTCTCAAATAATAATCCAAAGAGTTAAAGTCCTGGTAAGTTTCACAGTAAGTGCACAACAACATGGGGCTTCCAAGATGGGGAAGATATTACCAGTTACCAGTACACAGAGGAAGTAGCTGCAGGGGATATTTCCCAACAGTGTTGCTTAGCAAGGAGATTCCTGGGGAAATGTTTACCTTAAATACTGCTGCATAAGGCACCACCTCAAAACTTAGTGGTTTGGCCTACCATAGTGGCTCACACTTGTAATCTCAGCAGCTCCAAAGGCTTGAGGCAGGAGGATTGCTTGAGGCCAGGAGTTTGAAATCACCAGGGGACCAGGGGAAACTTGGTGGTTTAAAACAACTATTAATATTTTACTGTTGTTGATATTTCCATGGTTTGACTGGGTTTAGCTGAGCAGTTCTTCTGATCCGTGTGATCCATATGACATCATCTGGGGCTTTAACTGGGCTGGAAGGTCCAAGATGGCTTATTCACATGGTTTCCATTTGCTGCTAGCTATCGACAAGGGACTCAGCTGGGTTCATCAACCAGAGTGTTCTTCTCCACGTGGCCTTTCCATATAGATTTGGCTTTTCACAGCATAGTTACCAGATTCTAAGGGGCAGGAAGTAGAAGCTACCTGTTGTAGGTTAGATTCTCAAGGAGAAGATTTCGAGAAGTTTGGGGTACAAGATGTTTATCAGAAATTGATACCTGAGGAAAAAGAATAGAAGAAGCAAGATTAGGCATAGGGAAAAATCAAAGAGTGATGTAGTTGGTTAACTTGCACACTTGTCACACATGAGGGCAAAATATTCAGACCTCTATATTCTCCCCTTGCTGAGTCCTGAGAAAGAATATGATCTCAGGTGAGGTTTCTACTGCTGAGGGAGATGCTTAAGGAGCTCATGCCTGAAGGCTATTCACTGTCTTCATTCCTCACTGCTGCACAGCAAGTTCTTCCCTAAGAGGGGATCTGAGCAGCTCATCTCATACCTACCACACTACTAATCCTCTTAAAGCCCGGGCTTGTAGGTCCCAAAACAGCAATTTCACCAGTTTCATAGCCATTTTATAGATAACAGTTAGTCACAAGAGTAACTCATATTCAAGGAAAGGGGAACTAACTCCACCACTTGCAATTAGGGCTAATATGCATATACAGAGAGGGAAGGAATTTAGAGAGGCACTCCACATTCTGCCCTCTGCCTGTTACAATTCACATACAAAGTACACTTACCACCTGCCAACTCCCCCCTCCACACACACACACACACACACAAATTTCCATTCCATTATGGAATCAGCTCATATATAAGGCTCTTGTGATCTATTTTCAGAGCCAAATGCAGCTATGTTTGAGGGTTGAGGGCGGTGAGAGATTTCTCACAGCTCCTCAGAAGCAACTGTGTACTAAAAGAAAATAAAACAACACCAAAAAAATCATTATCTTCCCTGTACATACCCAGCATACAAGAGTGAAAAAGGGGCATGGGCAGCCACAGTAGAAACCTCCATTCTAAAACAGTGAAACAGGAGTCACATGGCAATTACTGATCCATAGCAATTCTGAAATCTAACAGGGCATGTCACCATTTCTTGTGTTTCAAGGGGCAGAGAATGTTCCTTTATTAGGGTCCATTTCTGCTTCATGAGAGTGGTTTTCCATAGCTCTGCCTTCTGAGTCATCCTTCCTTTTCCATAAGAAGTGGAATGTGTTTGGAGTCAAATAGTTTTCTCATAGGAGATTAATAACACAAGAGGTCTTTTTTTCATTTTGAACTACTTCTGTCCATTTTAGTCAAAGTTGTTAAAAGTTCATTGAATAATTTTTGGACTTCCTCTGTAGAAAATAGTAATCTATACCATTATTTTAAAACAGACTCTTTAAACATACTCCTCTTGACCTTGGCCTTAGAATTCAGGGTGCTGTTGGGATAATACATTTAAATTCTTAAAATCCCTTTTGTCTAGCCCATGGGGTCCCTTAAGACTCTTAGAACTCTATTGTTCTGGCTAAGAAGGTCAAAGAAGGCAAGCCTGTAAGACCCTCAGAAAAACTCCAAGGGAGAGGTTTTAAGGGATGTACCCTTTGTCTTTCTGAGAGCTAAACAGAAGGTCTTTCAACTACACTCTTGAGCTGATCTTCACTTTCACTTTCACTATGAAGCTGTTTTTCTGGAAGCATTCTGAATTTGATCTTTGCCTCCAGGTTTTAATTTACTCTGAAAATCTTTTGTGGCCTAGAGGAGTTAGACATAAGAATAATTTATGTTCCAACCCACAAATCGTGGTTCGAATGTGTTTTTTCCAGATCAGAGGTTGGTAGACTATGGCCCACAGGTGAAATGCTTTTGTCAATAAAGTTTTTGGGAGAACAGCCACGCCCATCGTTTACATCTGTCTACTTTTGTGCTACAACTGCAGACTTGAGTAGTTGGTACAGGGATCACACAGCTTGAATAGCCTAAAATATTTACTATCCGATTCATTGCAGAAAAAGTTTGCTGATGCATACTCTAGATACTGCTTGAAAATTGAACAGTCTATTCTTTAGTTTATTTCATCCTATTAATGATCATATACACCTAAAAGAAGCCAGTTGACACTTTCAACATTCTGTCTGGAAACCTCCTTAGCCAAATACACAAGTCCATTAGATAAATTTTCTGTCTTTCATACTGACACAAGTTACAGCATTGTCAAACATTCTGCCACTACAAAATAGGGCAGAATAGGGTCACCTTTTCCCTAAGCTCAGATAACAACTTCCTCACTGTCTTACAGCCTCCATTAAGCACCTCCTTCAGGCTCCTTTGGCCTACACCCACTGCCTGGTCCCAATGTGAGTATCACACATTTTAGGTATTTGTTACAGCAGCATCCCACTTCTAGGTATAAATTTCTGTTTTGGTTATCTATTACTGCAAAACAAACCATCCCCAAACTTAATGGCTTAAAATAACAACTAATTTATTATCTCTAATGGTGCTGTAGGTTAACTTAACTCAGATGGCTTCTTCTGTTCCACATGTCAGCCGGGATACAATCATCTGGAAGCTCAACTGTGCTTAAATGGCTAAAATGCGTGCGTTAATTATTAATTGCTCTGTAACATACTCCAAAACTTAGCGCCTAAGGACAACACAAATTTGTTATCTTGCAGGTTTCGTGGGTCAGAAATCTGTGAGCAGTTTTACTGGGTGGTTCTGGCTCAACCTCTGAGGTTGTGTTAAGCTGTCAACTAAATCTGCAGTCATTAGAAGTCAGGTAGACCCACTTTATGTATTTGTAGGTAGGCCTCAGTTTCTGACCAGAGAGGCCTCTCCATAGGCTACCTGAGTGTCCTCAGAACATGACAGCTGGCTTCCCCAGAGTAAGTGATCTGAAACAGGGCCACCAAGATGAAAAGCACACACCTTTTATAATGTAATCTTGGAAGTGACATATCTCTTCTGTGATGTTCCAACAATTCAGCACTGGTACAATGTGGGAAGGAACTACACAAGGTTGTGAATACCAGGAGGCAGCATTTTTTGAATGCCATATTGGAGAGCAGCTACCAAAATGACTTACTCAAATGGCTGTCAATTAGTGCTTGATGTAGCTAGAATGCCTCTGTTCTCATCTTTGTGATTCCTCTGTCTACCTTGGGCTTCTCACAGCATGCAGGCTGAGTTCCAGCAAGTAGAATAAAAAAAATTCTTTTACTATCCATAAAAAAACTTAGTGAACAGTATGGTTTTTATAATCAGTATCTTCCTTTTTGGTCTGGCCAACACAGGAATAGCCTTCATCTTGCAAATTTAACTCTATATAGTACAAAAGTTGGGAATCAAGACAAGCCTGGTAGACTACTCAGATTTCTCCAAGCTGAGAAGGATTTAGAACACAAATATAACATTTTTATGTGAACTTCCTAGACGTTTGTATTAACACAGAGCATACATCCACATTGTATACTTTTTCTTTATGATTACTAGCCTGCTTTGGGTTCAGATTTATATCCCAACTTCCTGCTAGCAAACTCTACTCAGCCTTCCAGCCTGCCTTGTCCTAATCTGCAACTTCTCTTTTTAGAGACAGACCCCTGTACCTACATGCCTAGCTCTCACTGAGGTCCAGTTCGAACACAGATGGATTTCCTTGACATTAAATGAGGTCATTTTCTAGATACTACTATCCGAGTGCTGTCATCAATCAGATTACTACCCATAGATATTGTTAATTCAGACCTCACCTGATATTGCCATGCTGCCTCAGGTGCCATGGTCACCCACCTTGGAGTCAGTCTTCAAATCCCAGTATTATTTAGGCCTGATTTAATCTTCTCCCTTTAATGGCGTGCCTTTGAAGAAAGCATTGTACTGGATCCTGCTCATTTAAAAAAAATAGAAAACTGATAATTTAGGTGTGCTATTGGCAGTGACAATATTTTTTATGACCCTTCGAAAAACTCATGTTGTTTGGAGGGTTACCTGTCATCTTTAAAAGTTAGCACCCAAAGCCAGCAGCATGGCATTTTGACATTCAGTGCTAACATCCTAAGTAAGAAGGTTGCATTTTTTTTTCTCTGTTAAAAACACTCTTCCTATGGATTTTTATGCCCCTGACAGATATTTTTTCATCATATAAAAAGCACTATGAAAGTGTTTTCATAGTTTGATATGAGTTTAAACTTTCAGCTTTCAAAAATCTATCTAATTGCTATCATTTTTTATCTCTTCCATTAAGCTAAATGTTTTATATCATCATTCATAACCAAGCCAGCGATGATCTAGATTGCCAATACTCCCATTACTCAGTCGAGAAACTTCATTAGTCAGAGGCTATGGTGTACTTTTAATATATGATTTTCAATAGTAATATTATATTTTAATACAGAATTTGGTACTATTTCAGATGCAACGTGTTTTGTAAACATTAATCTTCAAATATACTAGTATTATCACTTCTATTCCATAAACTTAAAAATGGAAATAGAGCTAATAAATGAATTGCCCAACCTCTCACAAAAATCACTGAAAGCAAAATCAGGATATCACCAACTTCATCTCCATCTATGTCCTTGAACAAAATAATCAGACTTTTCTTAAGGAGTTACATTGGACTCTTATCAAAATATGATTCAAACTATTTAAGGACTGTTGTATGTCAGGATTATCACTGATGTCTTTAAAATAGTTTCGTCTGTGAAATATAGAATACATGGAGAAAATCATATAAAATATGTAAGGACAATTTACAATACAATAGTGACGTGAACAACCATATATCTATCACCTAAATTAATAAACAGAATATTGCCTGTTAAAAGCCCTCTTTTGCACTTGAGTGCATTTTTCTTTCTTCTCTGCTATCTGGAAAAAACACAATCCTAAAATGCATATTAATAATTTCCAATGTTTCTTTATATTTTTAACAACCTATGCATGATTTCTTATACAATATACAATTTCCATCAACTTTTCACACTTTGTATTTAACATAAATTGTATCTATTCTGATTTGCTTCTTACATTCAACAATATACTTTGAGATTCATCTTCATTGATGCATTTAGCTATGTTTCATTAATTTTCTCTGCTCTACAGGATTCTGCTGTATGAATACACTATAGTTTACTTATTTTTTTGTAGCTTATGCATTTTTTCCCTTTTATACATATAGTCAACAGGGTAAATGCTAACTAATGAAATTACTGGATCATAAATACAGGAATGTTTAACTTTACTTAGTAATGCTATAGCAATGGGAATGGGCTTACATAACCTCCAACATCCTGGTGGTTGTAACATCAAAGGTTTATTTGTTGCTCATGTTACATTTTCATCTTAGATAGGGGATTGAGTAGGGAAAGTCTCTCCTTCAACTCATCCTCCCTCAGAGGATGCTGCCAGTCACCACGGAAAGGGAAATAAATCTCCTCAATCACTCATCAGCTCTTAAAGTCTCCCCCTTGGTAATGACATAGGTTCCACAGCCACACTTAACTTCAAGGAGGTTGAATTTTAGTGTATGCTCAGAAAAGAAGAGTAAGAAATATCTGTGGACAGTCTCAGTGTCTACTAATGATGACCACAAACTGTTTTCAAAGTGATGGCTTCAACTTACACACACATTAGAAAGGATGAGAGTTTCATTGCTTCATATCCTGCCAAATCTGTTATTGTCAGATATTTAGATTGTTTTAATCTGACGGATATAGACTATCTCACTATGGTTTTGATTTAATTTTCGTGATTAATAATGAGGTTGAACATCTTTTCATAAATTACGTAGTGAATACACTACTTTAAAATATTTTAAAACTTTATTCTGTTTTAACTAAAAGACTAGTAGCATCTGTGTGAACATTCTATCAATATATGAACTATAAAACAACATAGTGAATAGTACCATATACACTAGCCCAGAAAATGTGGAGGCTTGTGTAGATTTTGTTTTAAGATATTGAGTAGCCCTGATCTAAAAACAGTAAGATATTAATAAGAGCTACATCACGATGTAGCTGGTTTAACTATAAGATAAACCTTGCATATTTGACTCCTCCTGAGTGGTTTGCATCTGTCTTATTTACAGTGAACAAATGTATACTAGAAAACTGAATTCTCACATATGACGGAGAATAGGTCATTAAATAGTAATAGGCATTTATTTGACAAATATTTATCAGACATATATTCTGGCCATGTACTATGCTGAGAAACGAAAATGGAATGATGACCTAGCCAGAGACAAGCTCTACTACTTTGGATCTCATAATCTAATAGTGGAAATAAATTTAGATATCTAACGTGATTTCTGTGGAAGCATTCTTGATCTACCTCACCTGTTTCTACTGGTCAGACCAATGTCAATTTTCGATGGCATTTTATCAGAAGTAAGCTGCAAGAAGGAAGTAATCTTATAAGATACCATAGTGAAATATTTGTACATCTGGTTAGGAGCATCTAAAGATTTTTCGTTATCACAAGCATCTCCACTAAATTCTTAAAACAAAAACCAGAATGATCAATCCAATCCAGAATAAATGTCTATGTCAAGTGGACTATTCCAGAAGCTGGGTAATACATATTATAATATCAAATAAGAGATAATTTGCAACTTTTGGGCAACTCCAAAGAGCTTGGAATCTCTATATCTTAATGTCTATCTTTATTTCCTTCTTCTACAAAAATTTCCATAGATAAAACATATTCTTTCCTACTCTACCATCCATCTGAGACTTCCTATTGGAAAGAGTATAAATCAAGATAATTTCCTGCTTCAACTGGTTCCACATCTCTTTTAGAATTAAATATATTTTAAGAACGGAGGGAATAGATAGCAAAGTAATCCCTAGTTTTAAAGTAAAATGTTTACTAATCCTCTAGGTATTTTCATCTTGGGCTAATTGCTAATTGACAATATTTTGCAAACTACTGTGTGGCTTCCTAATACTTTGCAGAAGAGCCTCTGGGGTTCTGCATACATTTGATCTGAAGTGTTGAGTTTTAAATATACTTTTATCATTTCAAAGCCATTTTAAGAACGCATATCATACAACAGATTTTCTTTCATCATAGACAAGAAATACTTGCATTTTTGTTGTTGCATTGATTTTTTTTGGTGTTTTCTTAATAAAAAGTTTTTTCTGGAACTTAAATTACATATTTTAAAACTTATAAATTTACAAAATTACCAATTGTATATTATCAATCAAATTATAAAATTGGCAGAAAAAGATGTATTTGTTAAAAATCTGTTATCAATTGCAACTTGTATTTGTAAATCAGGATTTTCTTGATGCTATGACAAACAAAATAAATCCTTCGATCAGATGTTAAAACTGTTATTTACAGCCTCTAAGTTCAAATCTTTGCATCATCAAATAGTTTCATTTTTCTCAATAATTAATTTAAAAATAAATGTAAATTCAAATTCATGGGCTGGGCGTAATGGCTCACACCTACAATCCTAGCACTTTGGGTGGATGAATTGGGAGGATCGCTTGAGACCAGGAGTTCAAGACCAGCCTAGGCAACACGGCAAGACCCTTTCTCTACGAATAATTAAACAAACAGCCAGACATGGTGATGTGCACCTACAGTCCTAGCTTCTTGGGAGGCTGAGGTGGGAGAATCTTTTGAGCCCAGGAATTTGAGGCTGCAGTGAGCTATGCTCATGCCACTGCACTCCAGCCGGAGGGACAGAGAACAAGCCTGTTTCAAGGGAAAAAAAAAGAACTAAAATTCACGTAGTAAATTTGTATTAATAAAAGTCTCTTTCTTTCTATTTTATAAAAAGAATTTTTTTTTATTGGAAAAAGGATTCCACTTAAAATCATCACCTATATTATATATGTGTATCTAGCTTAGCTTTTATTTTCAGTGTTTGGATATCTAAACAGTCTTCTTCATGTCAGGGTGGACTAATTTGAGGAATTATAACCAGTAAGTAATGGTTATAATGAAGATATTATGTCCATTTAATTAGTATTCAAATTTAAAGGGGAAATTTTTTTTCTGTATTTTCTCCATGAAGAACATATAACTCAATGCGTGTCTTTATTTGGACATTATGCCAATCAAGGGTTGACATTTACTCACTTCAGAAGGTTTAAGTATCTAAAAAGGTTTAAGGCTCTAAAAACTATCAGAATGTACAGGTATCCATAAACTTGCTTTGAAAGCACAATGCTAAATTTGGGTGACAAGAAATCCTTTGTTATAAATACATAGAAAAAGTTTATTTTCATTCAATGTTAACAGTTCTAACAAACGGGCATAAACATATTGGCTGAAATTGTAGGTAGGTAACATAATGAGTGAAATAGCCAGTGTAAGTGTGATGGGAACCAGGGCAAGGCCAGAGCCTGTGTCCTGCCTGAAGGGACCCCTGCTATTTAGCTTTGACTAAACATTGCTACATGTGAGTGTTCCCAGATAAAGTGGTTTTTCATAAGGATACTGAAAAAACTATTTTTTAAAAAATATGAAATCTACCTATGTTTAAATGTCAGCCCCCAAAATGGAAACACAGTGCTGGCGAAATAAAGCAAGGGAGCCAGTCTGTAATGTCTCACTATATAAATCAAGCTCCCTCAAAATTGCTACTACCTCAAAAAGGTACTGAAAAAACAATTATCCAAATGATCCACATCAGAATTATATGATTTGGCTTCTATATTAATTGATTCCGATTTCCAATTATTTCAAATAATTTCGTTTTGTCTGGATCACAGGGATATATATATGTCTGCATTATGAAAGAATATATTCAATATTTAAATCTATGTAAAGAATTCAGGCTCACACATAATATGTAAAGTCATGTAAGCATTTATATGTGTTTTTGAAAATACCTATATTTTTCTTTCCTTGACTACTGATAATATATTAAAAAATCCATATCTGAGTATTCTCCCATAAAGTAATAGATTTAAAAGTAACTCTTCAATTCCTTAGAAAATAATTAGAGATGAATTTTTTTTGATTCTTTACATATATTTCAAAATATTTTCAAATTACTCTTATAGAAAGTCAGAATAATAAGGATTCTCAAGAATAGTTTAATAAATTCCTTTATGTTATAGAAGAATAAGGTCCAGAAAGGTGAAGTGTTTGTCCAATGTCACAGAGATAGTTAATAAGAGGACTGAGAATCCAAAAAGCATAAAATGAAGAAGTAGCATTTAATATTCCAAATTGAGATATGAAAAGACTGAAGTACAGAAAAAGAATGTGAGAAAAATATACTATATATAGGAAGTTAAAATATGAAATATACAACTTGTATAGATACAGACATTCTTGAGTGAATTTTACTAAGAGTTCTACCTAAAAAGCTTTACTCGTAGTTTTGGTGGACATCTCCTAATATTTTGGGTGCTATTAAAAATATTGGTAGAGCAGTTTTCAAATTGTTAATCTCAAGTGAAAGAATTCTGGGAGAGCACCATCTGTAAGCATTTGGGAAATTTCGAAGAGGGTTGGGGTAGTAGACAGAGCCACTGTCCTAAGCCTCAATAGTAATTGAACTTAGAATCTGTCATTCATCTCTGCTTTGCAAATAAGCTGAGAAATTCAGAGATTTCTCATTGACAGAAAAAAATAAAATAGGAATTTAGTGGGCAGTTCAATGGAAAAAGGGTTTTAGAATCCGCAAAAGATGAGTATTCTGCTTCTGGCTGTCAGAAGAGCTGACGGGATTCAGACAGATTCCAGCAGGAAATGATGGCATTTTCTGTCAGAACCACAGAGCTGCCTGAGAGACCAGGACTGGATATTAATGTAGCCCATATGAATTTGCTCCATATACTAAGTTGTGTGCTTTATGTTCTAAAACAAATCAAATCATATTTCAAATCCCCTCTCTCTAGAGTTGTAAAAAATTATATTTGTTATATTTAAGGGAGGGGACTCTTTTCCTTCCTAGAGATATCCAAGGATCTGGAGGAGTTGTAGCTGGTACCTGTCCAGAAATTGAGGCTGAGGATGGGCTGATCTTTACCTTGTGGTAGTTATATCTTCGCTATTACTCCTTATGCCCCATGACGCAGTTATTGAGGCTAGTTGTCTGCCATATGTAGGGCACTGATCCGCTGACAAGCTCATGAAGGCCACCATGGTAACACCACTTGCTGAGTGCATGCTCAGCTACAAACACCTACAGCACTTCTCTCTAGCTGCAATGCTAAGTGTTGGTCTTTAATAGCATGTAGAACAAATGCCACAACCAGGAGTCAGTGAGAGAGTGAGTTGGTTGGTGAGGGAGTGAGTGAGAAAAAAAAAAAAAGAAAAACAACAACAAAAAAAACCCAAATGTCACAACTAGTTAGCAAAAAACAATTCAGACAAAGGACAAGCCAAATAGGTGAAAGGCAAAAAACAGGTGATCATTGGGTTGGGGGTGTGGTGAAGAGTTGTGTTAACAAAATATGCAATCTTTGGGATTAGTTAGGGGAATATGGGACCATGTCTGAGACTCACAGGGAGGGTATAAAGCATAATTATATAGCTTGGGACTGAGGTTGAGGAGGAAGAGCTGGAAATAAACCTGGAAATGAAACAGAAACATATTACCTAGATATAAGGATATCCCAAATCTATCTCCAACTAACAGCATTTGGATAAGCATGTTGCCTTGGCATATTTGAAGTAAGAGAAAGGAAGAAAGCCTTGGTGTTCCATAAACATATACTATCTAAGCCAATTTATGGTAAATTTCAGTTGTCAGGATACAGGAAACAGATTAAATTTTATTTTTCTACGCTTTCTACTTTTTCATAGTTTCCAAGTAAGTTCTATTTGAAAATTTCCTATCTTTCCTTACTATAAGAGGCAAAATATTTTGTTAGACCAAAGCCAAAGCATAAGGGAAATTTGAGTGCTCATGTGGTTTAGCACGTGGGAATACCATTTGTTCTGGCTTTGCATTGTAGGAAGAGCTACCAGAGCAGAGAGGTGAAAATGCAGAATGGAAAAGTTTAGAACACTTAAAATATTTATCTGTTGTCATCACAGTCTTTTCCTTTATGTTGGGGGTAGTAGGGCCTCTGGGGAATGGAGGATGTAGAAGATATATAAAACTATATGTCATAATCATGTATCATACATCATAATCTTAGTAAGTGTGTGAGCACCTAGGCATTTTTGGAGGCTCTGGAACATACCATATTTAATATGGATACAAATAACTCTATTCGAGGTAGAAGAAAATCTTATCATCTCCTTCCTAATCACTCGCTCCTACGGTGCTGTAGGTCCTAGTTCTTCCCCAACCTCGAAAATCCTAGTAGCTCATTATTTTTTTTTTTTTTTTTGTCTTCCTCCTCTGGTACCAACAAGTAAACTTTTCTAAATTTTAATTTAGAAATAAAGCAAGATAGTATTCATGTCATTAGGAAGTTATAACAACTAAACTCTGAACTCTGATAACTTCCATGACTCATGATAAAAATAGTTACAATTGTGCTGGAACAACTGAATTTCCTCATGCAAATGAATGAAGTTGGAACTCTGCCTTACGCCAGACACAAAAACTAACTCCAAATGAATCAATGACTTAATTATAAGAGCTAAAATCATAACACTCTTAGAAAGAAACCTAGGGTTAAATCTTCATGACATTAAATTGGCAATGGATTCTTAGACACGACACTAAAAACTGAGTAAAAAGAGAAAAAAATAGAAAAGTTGGACTTCATTAAAATGAAAAACTTTTGTGTATCTTAAGAATATTAGCAAGGAAGTAAAAAGACATGTTACAAAAGGGAGAAATTACTTGCAAATCATACATTGGACAAAGCACTAGCACCTAGAAGATTTAAAGAACACTCCCAACTCAATAGCAAAGAGACAAAAAACCAGTTTAAAATGAGCAAAGGACTGGAATAGACATTTTCAAAGAATTTATACAAATGGCCAATAAGCACATGAAAAGATAAACCAACATCATTAGTGACTAAGGAAATACAAATAAAAAACCACACCTACTACCACAGTTATAAAAACAAAAACAAAAATAACAAGTGTTGGGGAGGATGTAGAAAAATTAGAACTCTTGTACATTGGAGTGTAAAATGGTGCAGCTTCTGTGGAAAATGTTCACCAGTTCTTCAAAAAGTTAAACATAGAATTACCATATGACCCAGCAGTTCTACTCTTAAGTATATACCCTCAAAAAATTGAAAATAGGAATTCAAAAACATACTTGCATACCAATGTTCCCTGTAACATTATTCATAATAGCCAAAAAATGGGAACAACCCAAATTTCCATCAACATATATAAATGGATAAACAAAATATGATTTTATTCAGCCATGAAGAGACATGAAGTTCTGATATATGCTACAAAATGAATGAACATTACAAACAACATGCTAACTAAAATAAACAAGGCACAAAATTGCAAATATTGTATATTCCATTTATATGAAATATCTAGTACAGGCAAATTCACAAAGATGATAAGTAGATTAGAGGTTACCCAGGGCTACTTTGGAAGGGGAATGGGGAATTATTGCTTAATGGGTATAGATTTTTGTTTGAGGTGATGAAAGATTTTGGAAATAGAGGGTGGTGATGGTTGCACAACATTGCAAATGTAATAACGTCACTGAACTGTACACTTAAAAATGGTTAAAATGGCAAATTTGATATATGTTTTACCACAATAGAAAGAGACTACTGTAGCTAACATTTATCGAACATTTAAAATATGCCATGCTCAGTTATAAGTAAGCACTTTTACATACATTACCCTTTTAATCTTCATAATCACATGAGACAGTATTAGGATAATACTGCTATACCAAACAGCCCTCCAAATTTCAGTAGCTTAAACAGAAGAAGTTCCTCCCCTCCTTTGCTACTAGTCTAATGAAGGTACATCTGGTCGTAGGTGGCTTTCTTCCTTATTATGGTCCAGGGACTTGTAGCCTCCTTGTTTACTACTTCCAGCTGATTGGTGGAATGAGAAAAATATCATAGAGGAGGCACACTAATTTCTTAGAAACCATGGACCTTGAATACTACATACCAATTCAACTTTCATTCCCTTAGTGAGGAATAGCGACATGTTGTACCTGAATGGAAGGGAAGCTGGGAAAATTAGTTCCTGGCTGGGCAGTCATCTCTTAGTGATAAAAATCACACTGTGGAAGTGAAAGCATAAATTTTGGTAGATAGCTTGTAACCTGTAGCAAAGGTAGTTACCATTATTTCCATTTTACAAGTGAGTAAACTGATGCACAGAGGGGTAGACAAATTGTCCAAGGTCACATGGTTGGTAAAAGGAAAAGACAACATTCAAATCCAGGTAATGTGCTTCAAAGGGATGTATATTTAACCACTGCACTCTACTACCTGACACTTTAAAAGCTCTTGTAGAAAATGGTAATGGTAATGGTAATCATGCTCTTTCTCAGCTTCATCTTTCTTACTTCCCTAATTCATCCTTCTTCTTCAAATAAGGAAAGAGTGAAGAAATGGAATAATCTTTAGAGAATTTCCAATAATGCATCATTAGGATATAAACTTTATGTTCAATGACAACATGGTCATTGCATTTATCTGGCCATTCTACAATGATAGAACAAAGAATACTAGACACACACACACACACACACACACACACACACACACACACGATATGCTTCTGTTTAGCTTTTTATTCCAGTTAAAATACTATGTAAGGAAAAGTGTTTATATTTCCTTTCACAAGTTAAGCATTTTACATTGGTGTAGCCTTTACAAACATATGTTAAATACTTGTATCATGGCATAATCCCTTTTATAGAGAATAAATAATTAGAGAATTCTGGAAAGATAGTGCAGAATATTTGATGGGGGAGTGTATTTTTTTATTGAGATAAAATTTGCATCATACACAATTAACCATTAACCATTTTAAGGTATACTACGATTCATTAGCACTTTGCACATTTACAATTTGTGTAACAATCACCTCTATCTAGTTCCAAGACATTTTCGTCATTCTTAAAAAGAAGACTTATACGCATTAAAGGGTCACTCCCAGTTTGCACTTTCTCAAAACCCCCGGTAACAATGGTTTGCTTTCTGTCTTTATGGATTTACCTATTCTGTATGTTTCCTATAAATAGAAGTATGCATTATGTGACCTTTTGTATTCAACTTCTTTCACTCATAATGTTTTTGAGGGTCATCCATGTTGTAGCATGTATAAATACTTCATTCCTGTTTATGGTTGAAGGATTTTCCATTGTGTGACTACTGCATTTTGCTTATTCCTTCATTAATTGATGAAGATTGTTTCCACTTTTTGGCTACTGTGAATAATGCTGCTATGAGCATTTATATAAAAGTATTTGCAAACCTGTTTTCAATTCTTTTGGGTATATACCTAGGAGTGGAATTGTGGGGCCATATGAGAATTTAACACTTAACTTTTTAAGGAACCACTAAAAAGGATGGCTAAAATTCACAGGGTGGCAATGTACTGAGAGAAAAGAGCTCTACAGAAGTATAACTTCCAAAATCTGAAAGAGTTGCCTTGAGTCTTCAGCTTAGTACTAATCAGAACATGCATTGGAGAAAACTACCTAAGGATTAGAGGTAACAGTGTTTGGTGCTCACACAGTTCTGGGAATAGTTCTTGTTCCCACCACCCAGAATAGAAAATCTCATAATTCACTATCTTCAGCTAGAGATAATTACACTGTCATCAGAGGATTTTCCTTTAGTTGTGGGGCAAATGTAGTACTATATTAAATGGTAATCTGGTCCTACCTAATAAAGTTTAAAAGTAAGACCCCCAAATATCAGTCTGTTTCCAAATAACAACATTCCCAGAACAAAGTTCAAGAATATTTATAGGAACACAAAAATATCCAGCATCCAGCAAGCTAAAATTCACAATGTCTTATGTCTCATAAAAAATTATATGCAGATTTGGGAGGCTGAAGTGGGAGGACTGCTTGAGGCCAGGAGTTCAAGACTAGTCTGGGCAACATAGTCAGACTCCATCTTTACAAAAAACAAACAAAAAAATTAGCCAGGCATGGTGGTATGTGCTTGTAGTTCCAGCTACTTGGAGGCTGAGACAGGAGGATAGCTTGAGCACGCGAGTTCTAGGTTGCAGTGAGCTATGATTGTGCCACTGAACTCCAGCCTGGGTGACAGACCAAGACTCTGTCTCTAAAAAAAAAAAAAAAAAAATTGCATGCAGAAAAAAAATCAGGACAATCCAGTCCAATCCAATCCATGTTAAAGAGAAAAAGCAAACAGCAAAAAACCATACCAGAAATGACACAATAGAATCAATCAACAGAAATATCAAAATAAGTATCAGAATTTGTCTTCTATAAGTTCAAGAAAGGAGAGGATTTATGGAACATATTAAGCAGATTCTTGGAAGATATGAAAAAGACCCAAACTTAACTTTTAGAGATGAAAACTACAATGTCTGAGATCAGAAGCCTATTAAACTCTTTTTGACCTATGTAAATGAAAAATTCTAGTTCTACTGACTAAAAGTCCGACTTGAATCACTAAAATAGAGAGTCAGGGCTCCTCAATCTAATTCTTGACCAACCTCTACGAAGGGGACCTTGAGAAAGGTATTTAAGGAAGGGATAGTTATCAAAGCAACTAGGTCCTTCTGAGAGTCAGAGACACTAAGTGCATTTGGACCTACAATTGCTCTCCCTTCCCCTTCTGTCTTTTCTTCCTGACTTTGGGCATTCTTAGTGCCTACAATTGTACAGTCCAGTTCCCTTATTATTGCTATCCCTATATATCTATATTTAAAAATAAAAATTATAAAATATATATATCCTCTTGGTTCTGTTTCTGTGGTTGAAACCTGACAGAAACAGATTTAAAAATATTTGAGACATATCAATCAGTTGCAATGTATGTATTTTAGGTAGGTAGAGGTTTGAACAAAATGTAAAATAACTTTATAAGATCATTAAGGAAATTTAAATATAGACTAGATCTTTGACAATATTAAGGAATTTTTGTTAATTATTTTCAATGTAGTAATTGTATTTTATATACTTTTTTAAAGTCTATAATATTTCCAGAGGAAAAAATGACATGATAGAATTTGCTTCAAATTTTCCTGAGGGAAGGATTATAAACAAAATAAGACTGGTCAATTGATAGTATTGAAGGTGGGTGTATAGTATCTGGGATTCATTATACTATTTTCTCTCCTTTGGAGTATGTTTAAAATTCTTCATAATGAGAAAGTAAAATAAAAAAAATTTAAAACCCCCAAAATACTTAGACTTGAGAAGAAAGGACTAAGTAAAGGCAAACCAAATGCATTTACTAATTTTTCTTTCCCCACTGCAGACATTAGGTAGAACAGCTATACCCAGTCCCTTCTTGTCTCCCTCATTTTACCATACACATGAACACACACATCTCTTTCTATATGCATATATACATAAATGCCTGTCTGTAAAATATTTATTTTTAATAACTAAGCTCTGTTTACTCTCAGTTATATGAAATGACACCTGGACAAAAGAATTTAGAATTACATGATGTAGATTAGACATTTCTGACCTACCATAGTAATGCTTACATAGTGAAACCAAAAGATTAAATATCAAGGCAAAATCTAAGAATGAGTATGGTAATGTAATTTTTTTAAATATACTAGAATGCCAATTTCTTCTTGTACTTATAAACACAAGTAACATTGTTACAAAACAAATAGAACTTTTTATGATTTGACCTATATTAAACATTGGAAATAGCAAACTACATTAAAAGAAGCCTTGACCAGAGACATTAAAAGTTTGCCTGGAAGTCAAGGACTATGGCTTATTCGAGCAACAGGAAGTAAACAGATAGGAAATCTGAATAATCCGTCATATAAACTATTCCCTGATGCTATCTGTGAGTCTACTGTTTATCATTTGAAGATGTATTTCATTATATTTATAACGTCTCATTTATTAGTTCTTCAACTCACTTCATCTTTCTATATATCGTAATTCTTAATGAAGGAGTCCTCCTATCAAGGTGATTGTTTCCGTGTTAAAATGTGGAAAAACTCATTTAGAAATTCTGTTCTTTCTACCTCTGTTCTTGATCTCTGTACTTTGTCCTATCTAAGAAAAGTATAAGGGTAGGGCATAAACATCATAGAGGGTAGAAGATGTGAGGATGTACTAATTTACTACACAATAATGATAGTGTAAGAGGGAACTATGATAAACATTTCTATTATTTTACACATGGAGATATTGTTATATAAAGTAATCCAAAGAACCAAAAAGATCTTATGGTTTATAATTTCCAGGTCTAAAATAAAAAGGCACAGCTCTTGAGTATTGTTAGAATGACCATATAATTTATTATCCAAGTTGGGACAGTGTTGAGCATATTAACAATTGCTCTGGGACATCTGGCATAAGTCAAGACAAGCCTGGGCAAATGTAGACTTGGAGTCTTTCTAAGCTTTATCAGAATAAAGTATGTGTGGTTGAAGGTATTTTATGGATGCAACAGACAAGTGATTGAAAGTCGGTTGACAAAACATTTGAACACTAGTCAGTTATTCCATTGTTAGTCTACTTTTGTAGTTCTTTTTCTTTTAAGATCTGTTTCTCTCCTCCTCCCCTTTTCTCCTCCTCCTCCCCTCCTTCACTTCCTTTTCCTCCTCCTTCTCATCCTCCTCCTACTTCTTTTTATTGCTATATCTTAACATCTTTATCTTTTATTGTTTTTCCTGCAGCAATTATTCACATTCAAATGTTTTAAAAGATACTATCACATTTTGAATTGTGGTTCCCATAAAATATTTTTGACTGTAGAGTATTTAATGAGTATGTTTTTTAAAGTGAAAAAATATGGAGAATAAGTATATTAAATATATTCTTTACGATGTCAATCTTGTTTTTCTTTGTTTATTATTTTCCATTGTGCCTCACAGTACATATTCAAAATGTATACTATTAACTTATTTAAAAATATATGTTAAGGTGCATAGCCTGTACTTTGATTTTGATGATTTTCTTTGTTAGATTCTACAAATGGTAGCAACCATACTAATACAGAAAGTTTGTTTTATGTGATAAAGAAACTTAAAGAGCATCTAAAAGTAAACTATTCTATTATATGGATGATAAAACTGAAGTTCAGAGTATTTAATGAGTTCTTTAGGTCATAAAGTTATTAGGTAGAAGAGTCAGAACCAGATCATCAGTTCAAGTTTTCTTTTTTTTTTAACTGTTTGCTTTGAAATAATTTTAGACTTAAAGAAGAGTTGCAAATATAATAGATTTTCCCCTTTCTTCTAATGTTTACATAAGCATAGTACAATTATCATAAGGTTCTTTTATATTGCACTATGGACAGTCTTAATTCAGATATATTGCCTTTAAGGTCAATATAGAAAGTGCAGAAAGATGTGTTTCATAATATTTACAGAAATGTTAGAAAAACATTTATGATCCATTTGAAACCAAGGAAACATATTCAGTGCCAAAGAATTTAGTATTCTTCTAATACTAACATATCTATTTGTATGACATATTTACACCTGGAATACTGAGATTTGGAGACTTTGGAATAATATATATCTGTCTCTATATAAATTGTATGAGCTTTCATCTATTTTTCTAAACATATCCACCAATAGTGAATTTATAATTATTAAATATGTAACATAAGCACTGTTTGAATTTTTGAGAAGATAAAGTTCAATAAATCATTTTTCTAATAGTGTGGTCTTAGAACAGCATTTCTAATCAATATGTCTATTTTTATATCTTATTATAAAAGACCTGGGATAGGTGATATACTCTTTTGGTATATATTTGCTCCTATTTTCTTTGTGCTGTATCGAACAACAACAATAACAAAATCAGAATATATACATTGATTCTTCATGCCTTTCATCTTAAAAAAAATTAAAAATGTGTTTCTTAAGAGCACAGAAAAAAGAAATGATTCTGGCTTTTTACAATCACTATTTGGTTAAAATATTTGGATTGTGGAAATTATGAAATCTTGTGGTTTTTTTAGTACTTTAAAGCTTTCCAAATTCTTTCATGACACTTACTATTTGATTATCAACAATACCTTGTAGTAACAGACAGGCTTCTCATTCTCTTTTTTCCTAAATTTAGGTTGATACTTGTAACAAACTGGTGGTGCCTCACCCATATCTCCTTGCCCTATCATTTCAGGACACACTGGCATGATTTCCATGATGGTGGGGGATGCTCTGCCATGAGGTGTCAATTCTCCAGTATTTCCAGCCTGCATAACTACGGGGCACACTCCAGCCGTCAGAGAAAGTGGTCTGAAAAAGATTCAGTGCTGGCAGTTGGAACACTGGCCAGCACGCATTGAATTAACGCCCTTAGGAACAGATCTCAACCAATGGCTGAAGGGAGTTAGTGTATATATATGTATACATATCTCAGCTTTCTCACACTACAAGTAGGATAGTTCTGAAGCTAGTGTTTTAAACTTGTTCCAAGGAAATCACAATGGGATTAAGCACAGTAATAACTTGCTTGGTAACTCACCCTGTATTGCTTTCCCTCTCTTCTCTGTTTCACTTCCCCATGTCACTACTTGCACTTAATCCTTAACTCATCCTTAATCCTGCCTGCTTCTGGCAGAACACAAATTCAGAAAATATTTACCCAAAGCATCAGCTGAAGAGACATTCAAGAAGTGAGAGTATTTATGTTCTTCAGTAACAGGACTGATTGGAGGAAAAGCAGGAGCATGGAGACAAAGAAATGGGTTTAAGAATATTTGTGGATATCAACTATTTGTGCTTTCTCTTGAAAACCAATCATTATTACTGAAAATAGAGTATTTTATGTCCATGTTACTTACTCAGCCTGAAACAAGAAGGAAAAGAACTCTGAAATAAAGTCTGGGGATTTTGTTCTTCATATAAATATCACTTTGTATCATAGTTGCTCATGTTCATAACTCAACTGACTAGCAATGAAAAGAACACAAGTTCTATAGGGTCTCAAGGTATTAGAAAATATTATTAACTTAGCAGAGCTCAATTGCTTGGTTAATTAACAAATAACATTTTATTTCATTTTAGAGAATTTAAAGGTCAAATGCTTCTATTATATTTTTTGAAAAGTTTATTCTAACAGTTTATTTGTAGCATATAAGGTATATCTCACTAAATAATAATAAACTGGGATCTTCGATACATTTTTATTTCTTCAGTTTTATTAGCTGGTACAAAATGCAGAAAACAACAGGTAAAATGTTTATTTTATGTCCATTTAATCAGAATTGAAGAGGCATATACAATAAGAATAATGTGGAAGTATTATTTTAAAAAAAACCAAAATATATAAGCAATGGAAGCTAAATTAGAGTGTTCTTTCTGATAACCTTCATTGTCCAAATCAGTTTTTAGCTGACCTGATGTCTGACCAGGTCTTGGGATAGTCTCTGTAACTCCTGGCATATCGTAGCTAAATTACTATTCAGCATTCCATCCATATTAAAAATCATATCTTCTGCTTCTGGGCCCAATGGAGTGGTAGGTAATATTTAAATATTAAGTCCAAAGAAAGCAGTAAGAGAAGGGTCAAATAAATACCATGAGAATACAGTGTGACTCTACCTCAACAAGCATGTTATCTATAAGGAAATTTAACTTAGAAACTCATTTTCAATTTAACTTACACATGGCAACGACAAATATTTTCTAAACTATTTCAGAAATATTTTATTTTTAGAAATTTGTTAAACTTAGGTTTTCCAATTTTAACCTCAGTCTTTCCTCAATTCAAAACTACATTTACAGAATAACTTTGCCCAAGCTTTATGTAATATATCTTTGAATTATCTTTGTCTTTCAATTATCTCTGTCCACTGTCTTTTATTGTTTCAAAACAATCTAGTGCCAAACACCAGACCCTTTCTATTTTTTCCTTTAAAAACGTCCTCACATATTTTTGGTATACCTGTAAAGAAGAATGCACAATGTCTGGCCTTTTACTATCTTGACTACTACACTACACACTTATTCCAAACCCTTTTTCTTCATCAGGTCTTTTCTTTTTTTCCCCAATTGTATCTATAAATCTTTATTTTGGTCATGAAGCCTATACTGTGGTTTCCTATTACATTATATGTAAGATCAAAATTCTGGACTTTGACTCATAGACCTTTATCAGTATGTACAACTTACCTGTTATCCTTTTCTTTCAGCTCTTAGCATATCTTTTTCCCCGATTGAGGCAAATGTGTTTTTCATAGTCCAGATGAATTTTTAGTCCAAAACTATATGTCTAGCACAGTGATATTGTTCTTTCATTACTATAAAGCACCAGCAATCACAATGCCTCTTAGATGCTTTTTCCAAAAAGGATGCTATGAGTACGGTTAGTATTCTTTTCTATTCCATTTCAATGTATCAGGAATTACATTTTATTCTATTCTCTTTGGTTATTGCCTCAGATATGCATATGTTCTTCCTTAGAATACCATACAATTACAGTGAAGCTCTTCTTTTGCTAGCTTAGTCTGAAAGCCATCTTTCAGGTTGACATGCTATAGTGGAAAATATAGGGAAGGAGCATATTCATTTTAGAAATTTAGTGAATCTATTTATACCTTTTTACAGCTTAGAATACATTGCCACATATATTATCTCAAATTTGACTCCTAAGAATTGCGGGAATTGGTTGCAGTACCTGTTTTAAGCGGGAGGAAATTTGAAGCTCTGCTGTATTGCAATATTCAAGAAGACAGACTTTGGAATCAGAAAGACTTGAATTTGAATTATTACTACAATGTTAATATCTGTGTAGTTTTGGGTAAATTACTAATTTAAACATAAAGTGCCTCATAAAATGGGGATAATAATACCTACATGACATACTGCATGTAAAAGACACAGCATGTAAAGTGGATTGCTTGCCAGCCACATGATATCCACTTAATAAATGGCAACACGTTAAGGGATTTGCCCAAGACACACTTGTAGAACAGCCTGCAAGGACCGGAAACCAAGAAAGATTTCAGATTCCGAAGCCCATGCTCTTCTACCACCCGTTTCCTAGCATAGTGAGTTATTTAAACTACTAATTTGAGTAAAATAAATACTTCATTTGTAAAATGAGGGACTTGACTTAGATAATTTCTAAGGTCACAGTCTATTTTAGCGATATTAGGTGCTTTTGTCTTGTGTTGCAGAGTTGAGTTTCAGGTCCCTGATATATTCAGGATCTGTACGATCATAAGCTGTGCACATTGCACTGAGTTTTATTCCAACACTCGTATTTCGTTCAATATTTAGTTTTGTGTACACACTCAGTTGTTTGTTGCCTGTCTTTTTAGTCTATCAGCGCCCTGTGAAGGGGAGACTCACACTTAGCTTTATTTATTTATATTCCCGCTTGTTCCCAAAAGGTTTTAAGGCGGCGAGTAACACCGTAAGTCCCATAACGGTGTCACACAGTGCGATTAAGAAATCCTCTTTTGACGACATCGCCCGGTAGAAAATCGCCGATGAGTGAGATGGTAATTAATGTCTTTTACCTAACTCTTAAAAATAAAAACGAATGCACCTGGCTAGAAGCCCTGGAAGCACACAGTTCTGGTTCTTCCTCCAGTCCTGACGCTGTCCCACCGTTATCAACGGTCACTCGAATGCCCTTCCCAGACTAGCTCAAATTGTCACCGCTCCAGTCCCAGCTGGACCAAGATCCCACCCCGCCCCTTCGCTCCCCTTCATCACCCAAGTTTCCTGATTGGGAAGGGGCCTTAAGAACCTTTCTCACATTTCCATTTTATTGGCTGGCACGGCTGTCAGTAATCTCTCCTTCCCGCCTTCTAGCCTAGCGCGTTTCGTGGACCCCCTGGTTTCTGCGACAAGCGGCTTACGTTTGCCTGAGCCGTGTTGCCGGGGACCGGCGACCTTTCACCCCTCCCTTCCCACAGGAGCACCCCGGCCCCCATCCCCGCCCCCGCCGCCGGCGCGCGTCCCCGCTCCCTCGCGCGCGCACACGCACGCGCACACACACTTGCTCGCCTCACCCCCCCCAGCGTGTTCCCCCCCTCACCCCCTAGCCGCCCCGCGGGCTGAGGCATCGGCGCTGGAAGGCGGCGGCGGCGGCGCTGCTGAGAGGCAGGGACCCGAGCGCGAAGTGTGTGGGAGTCTACGAACTCAACCCCTCTCTACCCTCCCCTCGCAGCCATCCCCCTCCCTCCCGCCACCCCCCCTCACAAGCGGGAGAAATAATGAGCGAGACCGGGCGGCAGCAGCAGCAGCGCCGAGCAGCCCAGGCAACGGCAGAACCGCTCCGGCAGCGGCGGCGGCGGCAGCACCAGCAGCGGGAGCGAGCGCAGCGCTAGCGCGGCGCGGGGACCGCCGCGCTGCTTCCCAGCTCCTGCCCTCCTCTGCCGCTCGCTCCTCTCTCGGCATCCACCTCCTTCCCCTCCTCCTGCTCATTCACTCTTTCCCTCAGTCTCCCCTCCTCCTCGGCTTCTCCCCGCGCCCCGCCAGCCCTCGCGCTCTCCCACTCCCTCTGCCCGTCCTCCCCGGTCCCCTCCTCCCGCTCATTCACTCGCCCCTCTCCCTTCTCCACTCTCTCCCCCTGTCTCCTTTCTTCTCCTTCTTTCACCCTCCGTCTCTCACACCCCCTCCATTCCCCTGTCTCCTTTCTGACACTGCACTGCAGCTGCTCCTCAGCCCTGCCCCCTCCCCAGTGAGAACAAACCAGCAACATTGCTTTTTTTCCTAAAGAGATTTCTATTGATCCGATTAAAAAAAAAAACCCTTAAGAAAACCCAAACGCAAAAAAAAAAAAAAAAAAAAAAAAAAAAAAAAAAAAAAAAAAATTTAACACAAAGAAGGCAATAATGGAGGAAGTGAG
>NW_012148186.1:733786-741806 GCF_000956105.1 Propithecus coquereli
TAGCAGCGGCAGGAACTGCAAACATGATGGCGGCAGCTCCCATCCAGCAGAACGGGACCCACACTGGGGTTCCCATAGACCTGGACCCGCCGGACTCGCGGAAAAGGCCGCTGGAAGCCCCCCCTGAAGCCGGCAGCACCAAGAGGACCAATACGGGCGGTGGGTATCGCTTCCACCTCCCCGCTGGCCCCATCCCCCGCCGCCCGCCCCTGCCTCCCTCCTTCCCGCCGCCCTCCCTCCCGCCCTCCCGCGGCCGGGACACCTCCAGCCCGAACCCGGCGGCTCCCGCGCCCCTGCCCCGCGCCCCCTCCCCTGCACCTGCACCGCGCCTCGTTGTCCCCAACACATTTCCATTTCTGTGTTTATCATTCATCAAAATGGCGACCAGTTTTTCGAAATAGACCTATCTTTCCATTTAATCGGTCGAGAGGCTGACCATTTAAATGTCCTAGACCTGGGCGAGAGGGTCCGTTAAGGAGGAGGATGATGACCCCGGAGTAAGGTGATGGCTGCCCGAAGATGCGCGCTGCATTTAACAGTCTGATAAAATAAATAAATAAATGACACTTGGGTAGCGGATTGCAAATGATTGGGGCGCCCGAGAGTTTTTCCTCTCTCCATCCCTTGCTTTGGGCCACAAGTAGTGTGCAAAATCTTGATGAGTGCATGCCCTTACCGCACTTATATTGTCGGTGTAAATATCTCATTGATTTGTCTTCGGGGGTGTGCATACGAGGGTGGGGGTGTCTGGTATGGTGACTTGTTAGTTAACATCCTGCGCTTCCTTGGAAGATGAGTTATAACGGGACCGGTATCGCTTCTTCATTTGCACTGGAGTCATCTTAACAATGCACCCAATGCATCGAAGCAGAGGTGAATTTATCTCCAGCATATACATTATAGACGGATGGGGGTCTTGTGAGTGGCACAGCGCAAAATTTGGAACATTCATTCATGTAGGAAAGCTGGATTTACCGGGCTGTTTAGTATTTAAGACATGATCTGGTTGACGGGAATTAAAGTTTATAGAGTTAGCTTTATTTCCTAAAACATTTCATTTTTTTTTTCTTGAATCATCAACCCCCTTTCCATTTTAAAAATTGTGGTTATTTTGGAGAAGGAACATTATCTGTTTGGTCACTTTTAAGTGTATTTAATATAAATCACTCCTAAGCTTTTTAGTATTGGCAAAATTCTTCTTAAGGTTCTTTAATTAATGAGCTTAAACGAGATCATCGTAGGCTAAGAAGTGCTAAGGAAATACACTAGGATTAGTTAGATTTGCCAGTCCACCACATTGAGTTATTTCTTGGCAGTTGTTGAAGGCTTGGAATACACCCCACAGTTTGGGTGGATTATTTGGTAGGAGAATGGTTGTTTTGCATACTTTAAGTAGGATATAGGCAATGGCTAATTGTAGTCCTTATGTGTTTGTTAATGACAAACAAATATAGCTCATCACTATTTACAATCCTGATTTTTTTTCTTCTTCAATATGTTAAGTGAAGGTTTGTCATCTTATAAATTTCTGAAGTTTTGTTAAAGGGTCAGTTTATTTCATTTTGCCATAGTAACCACAGATAGAATTGGAAGACTTCCATGTTTGGAATAACAACTGGAATTTAGTCATCAGTTTCTACAGTGCTGCAAAATAATAGAATATGTTTAGATTTAACTTCCAAGCTTGAAAGCATAAATCCTACAAAATGGGAAACATTTTGTACATATTTGTTTTTCAGTGTAGTTTATTTTCATTTTTGAAAAAATTTTAACTTCATATTTCCTGCAGCTGTATGCCCAGTGCTTTCAGTTGCTGTTTTTCTCTCTTGAGGGTGGAGAGGGGATGCAAAGTTTAAAAATATCGTGTTAACCAAGTATATTTCTTTGCATTTTTCAGAAGACGGCCAGTATTTTCTAAAGGTTCTCATACCTAGTTATGCTGCTGGATCTATAATTGGGAAGGGAGGACAGACAATTGTTCAGTTGCAAAAAGAAACTGGAGCCACCATCAAGCTGTCTAAGTCCAAAGATTTTTATCCAGGTAGGTGCAATGGTGAAGAGATTGTTTGATGAGTCCCCAAGGAAAGAAAGAAAAAGAAGATCTACATGTGTTGTGTGCTGTCTTGAAAGAAATTTTTAAACAATAGTGGAGACTTTATTTTATTTGTATATTGCTGTATTAGGTTGTATTGTGGACAGATTTTCAGGTTATTTCCATTGTTGATTATGTCTGTTTCCTATAATTGATGTACTCTGTGTGTGATTTAGACCAATTGCAAGATGATTCTTTAGGGTATTTTCTTATTAGGAAAAAAACTCAAAAATTTAAAGATAGAAACCTGGACAGCTGGCATCAGGAAATAGGGTTCTTCTGAAGTTTTCAGACATCATTGTAATGACAATTAGTCTAGAGTGAATTCAGAAGAGGGGGTAGGGAGGCTTCTTAAAGAATGGAGCATTTACTTCTGAATCCATTATGTACCTCTTTCTGCTTCATTGCTTTGTTTGCTGGCCTTGGAGTGAAGTAAAAAGGACAAGTGCTGCCTCTTCAAATTTTTAATATATTGTGGTTATAATGTAATTGAGATAAGGAAATCTATATTATTATGCAAGAAGTAAAATAATGCTTCAGAATTCCTTTTACTTAGTGTTACTTAGGAGCTGTATTTGATTAAAATGTTAATAGTGTAGTATAATAACTGCTGGAATATGGCAAGTTTCCTAGGTGGTATAATTTTTTATTTTTTTATTTTTCAGTGTGCTTTTTTATTTAAAGAGTTACATAGTTCTGCATGTTCATGTTTTTCTTTTTTTCTTATCATTTTGCTAATCAATATATGTATTTTAAGTTTAATAGAAAAATCTCCGTAATTGAATAGTATGTTTCCTAGATAAAACATTATTAGCTGATTTGTTTTTACTTAGATCTAGCATCATGCGCTTTTTAAAAAAGTTATTATATCTTTATGGCTATCAAAAATATCAGTTCAGTGCTGAGGGACCGATACTGCTTATTTTTTTTTTTTTCCTGGTGGAAAAGAAAAGCTGATTTGCTTTCAGTGATTTAATTCAGTAAGAGTTCTTTAATACAGCAAAGACATCTGACATGAATGTAAGGAGAACATTTGGAGGACTTCTTTTTCATAGCCAATCACTTGGTGGTAGAAATGGACCATTATAGTGCATAAGAACGTTTTAGAATGGTTGAAACTATCATTTAGTTGTATATATTAAATATAATATTTTGGGTAAACATAAAATTTATTAAGCTAAAATGTAATCCATTAGATATGATGTCCCTCTAAAGTTTGTTATGAGTGTAGTTTTGCAGATGGCTTTCCTTGTCTCTGAAACTTGCCTTATGCATTAAGAAAGTTTGCTAACATATTCATATTCATATGTTTAAGAGGTGTATTATGATTAAAAAAAATCAACGTGGAATTTTGTGAAAACCCTTAGAACAAATAAAAGCATTCAAAAGAGCTTGATTGCAGAATTAATAACGTGATAGTTCTAGGAAAAGAGCTGCAATGGTAAATTAAATTCACTGTCAATAGATGAAAATGAAATAGCTTTTTTGCATTATACATGAGATGGTATCAGATGTGCAGGCATGTTACAGAAAATTGATGTTTATCAAGGATTTTCCAAATAGTAAATTAAATGTCTTTTCATTTGAATATAGTTTATTTTCAGTGGGTTGGAAAGGGTGCACAGAGAATTAGATCTTTTGTTTTTAGTCTACTTAGTTGTACATTTTTTCTTACTACATTGAAATTGCTTATTTTATTTATAGTTCTGAGGCACGTTATTTGTATAGAGCAAGAATATCCGTTGGAAAAAAATGAAAAGCTGGAATGCGTTGAATAAAATTTTGTCTGTGTGGTGACGTAACCTGATCAAATGTGAGTTGAAATGTCGGATAAAAGAAGGCTTGTACTTTGCCTGTAACAGGTGGAAACCAATCACACGCTATGGGATCAATTTTAAGGATAAAATAAAGCTTGTAGTTTATAAGAAGCTTTAAGAATTCTGAACAGTTTGTATTAAAATATGATTTTAACTAGATTATTACCTGTTTGGACAGATAATCTCTCTTCTTCAGATAGACTTTAATTTTAATAGTCTTCCTGTTCGCACTTGACCGCAAGCCTGTGGAATTATCTGAGATCCTGGCATTCTTAAATATAACAGCCTCTGAGTTCTTTTCGACTTCTCTTACTCAGATATACATAAGGCATACTTACCTTTTACATCTCAGATGAGTTAAATTGTAAAGATATGATTCATATCACCGAGTTATAAAGAATTTCTTAGAGGATTATGGAGTAATTCGGCAGACCATTTTTGTGTCTTTTATGACTGTCATATTCTATTAGAATGAATATATCTGATGTTTATTTCATGAAGCATTTTTCTGTTCCTCATTTGGTAAGAGAGTATATGTGGAGAAAAGTGTACTTTAGTTGTATAGCCTAACAGATTTCCTCAAATTACCTAAGTTTTGAAACATTGTAATTATTTGTAAGGTTTAGATTAAAATACTAGTGTATTGGTGAAAACTTTCTTCAGGATGTGTAACACAGAATACAGACATACTTGGGGGACATTTGAATAAATTTCAACTCAAATGATAGGTACTTTTAAAAATTATAACCAATATAATCTCCTCATCTTTATTTGTTTTCCCCCTTTTCCCTCCATCAGATTATATCTTAAGCAACCCTGCCTTTCTGAGTAATTTTTTATAATTTTGGTTGAAATAGAGAAAACAATTTTGTACACTGATTTGAATTTAGAATTTGTACAACTGGGTATTGCATTGTATATTTCAACATGTCACATATTAAATAAAATAACTTGGGAAAGTTGTGTGATGAGGAATTGTGAAATGCATTTTTCAGTTACTGCAATCAGAAAAAAATGATCTACAAGTAGGTTTATTTTACTCTTTGCTGTACTGTGTAATCCATTTATTTATTTTTAAAAATCTAATCTTGTGGAATACTGAATACTGGTGGTTTAAGAATATATCTTTTTTTCTTATTTCATTAGAGCAAACTAATTTGATATATTTATATATCCTTTTATAATTAGATTACATAAAGTTACCTTTTAGTAAAAACAGTTTTCTCATTTTGAATAATATATTACTATATGCATTTTCAGAATGTTAATAGTTTTTTTTTAATTCTTTTATTTTGCATCTAAAGATGTGTTTAGTTTTTGTTAATAAACAGATTGGATGGTTCAGGTAGGTAATCAGAAAAATGTGTTGCATACATTATTGGTTGGGAATAATAAAAGATATATACAATAAATATTTTCATATGTGCCTTGGATTTTAGAACTCTTCATAGTATACCTATTTTTATTCTATCGTATGATACTGGAGGTAGTCATTATTTCAGTCAAACAGGCATCCTTTACTGTAATGTTGGAATCTATTTGTGTGTATTTTATACTGTTTTCATATTTGTGGTTACAAAGCTGGATCACATTTAATACAAATTATTTCCTTTTATGATTCTTAAGTTAAAATTTGTATTTATTATTCCTAGATTCCTTATATCTTGATTTTGTCACTGTTGAACTTGGGTGGTGATTTTTTTTGATGACAAACAATTTATACCTTAAATTTTTAAATCATGAAAAGGCACAATGTAAGTGAAATTTTCTTTTAGTGAAGGAAATGCCCTACCACTGGGCAAAATTCAGTGGCCGATTTAAACTTCAGGATTTGAATTGTATAAGCATGATGATTTTTTAAAATTTAGAGGAGATAGTGAAGTTTAAAATGGATTACTTCTGCTTATAGTGTTGGACGAAGGATATTATGATACTGGTAGTATAATGTAAATACTTATAGCTTCTAAAAGTTGCGGTCATACTTTTTGATCTTCGATGCAAAGAAACTTAGAAATTTATTGGTATATATTTTAAGGCAAAATTAGTTGATAAAATAGAATTGTAACAAGTAGAGAAAATAAAGTACTATAATTTCCAACATTATTGGGTGGATTTAATATGATAGTTATTATTGCACCGTGATATACCTTTGATTTTAATATGATCCAAGAGTTGCTGATGCAAATTGTTTTTCTTTGAATCTTAAAGTTGTAATGTTTATATTTGACACACTGCCTATTGCTATGGGTTACTTTTATATTTTGTTTCTATATCCTCAGCTGAAGGACGAACACAATCTTACTTATACATTAGCATCTCTGTGAATTTGCTATGTTTTTATTTTTCTACTTTATTTTAAATACTTTATTTCTTATTTTAAGCAATGAGAAATCTTATATGAAGGAATATAATTTGCATAGCACAATCTATATTAACATTGCAGTTTCCAAAAGATATAATTTTTATACTTGTCTCATATATGCAAATGTGGGATTTTTAGAAAGATGAATTAGCATGAAAAATCTTAGCTATTCTTTTTGTTTGATTATTTTTTATTTCATTCTGTTGTTATATCTTCTGTCATTGATATAGTAAGTTATAGAACATCATTAATTTATAGTGTTGATGTTTTCATGAATCATATAGCACAATGTCACTTTGAAATTTGCTATGTGAAGCCTTCTGGGTTTTGGAAAAATAGCTCATTTAAAATTTGTGACATTGTAAGGAAATACATCTAACAACATTGCCTTGCAAATATCACTCCAAAGGATTTCAGGAATAGTTTAAAAATAGTGAACACAGTTGGTGAAATAGTTGAATATTTATGTATTGGAGATGTTTCATATAATATAGCAAGAGGAAATATGATGTGTGTTTTGAAAACGCTAAGGAGTATGTGGTATCGCTAAAGAACCAAACAACAACTATCAATCAAAAACTAGTGTATTTTATAGTTCTATTATTTTGTTTTATTTTGGTCTGGCTTAAAGTATTTGTTTTAAAACCATTTTATTAAACGACACAAATGACATTATTGAATACATATTATTGCGCCTGTTAACTAAAATTCAGCACCTAATAAACATTTTTTTTAACCGTAGAGTTTTTAACCCTGGTGTCTTAGTTGTGTCCAGTTTAGTAGAGCTATATTTTAAAGCACAACTTTTATGAGCAAGTACTTCTTTTCAAAATAAAACTGGGGGGACAAAGGGTGGGAGATTTGTGCTTGATTGCCATCTCATTTCCATCTTTGGATACAGCTTTAGCATAAAGTTAAACAACATCTGCAGAGATCTGACTGACAAACATCTCTCTGGGACTCATCATTGCAGCCTGCAGCAGGTGCATTCAGCTTTGCTATCTTTTCCAAAAAGAGGTTAGTTTGTTCTAACATTTATCAGTAGACCAGTGGGAGCAAGTGACTAGAGAGAAGAGGTTGGTTGTCACTTGTCCATTGCTGGAATACTACAGGTAATTGGACTGGACTGGCGGGAACCGCAACAGTGTGTGTGTCTCACATTGCACTGCAGCTGCTATGGAGCTTAATTAACCTGGCCCTCAGAGACTGAAGTGTCATAGTATAAAATGCAACATGCAAGAAATGAAGCAGTACTTTTCAATACTTTTTGATTGGTTGAAGTTTCCATTTTCTTCATCTTATTTTTTAAGGATATGGCATTAGCTTTCCTGTATTTTTAACATGGAAGTATTTGCAACTCAAAATGATTTTTCATGAATCTGATAGAATGTACATATAAAGGAGATGGAGACCTTAGGTAGAGAAATAAAAAGAAAATAATCTTAAGTCAGAAGTGTTTAAATTTCCCTATTCCACAAATACATATTTAAAGCAGGAATGAGTGGAAATAAGTGGAAGTACTTTTTAGTTCTTTTTAAAATTACCTCAGATTAACATTTGTTTATTTTTATAGGAAGGGAAACCCATGTAAATTAAGTTGTATCTTTTTAGAATGTTGAGGGCTTTGGCAAGCAAACTTTACAGAGTATTTTGAAGTGTTTGAACAAACAAGACAAGTAGAGCATATTAAAAGTATTTTTAAGATGTTTGAACATAAGAGTCCTGTTGAAATGGTTCTTTACCACATTT